>NW_027495770.1:0-73942 GCF_021521415.1 Bidens hawaiensis | reverse complement strand
CTTTCATAGTGGCAGCTAGAGCAGCATCGACTGCATCTTGTTGTTCTTTCAGAGATCGCTCACCAGCTCCATCATCATTGTTATCATCATCATCCCCACTATCATTGTTCCCACCTTCTCCCCCTTCACGCTCGGAATCCGAATCATCATGGATCCAGCGCTCATTAGGAGGACATACATAATCTGGATTGATTATATGACCAATCATCCTTTTGTCTTGTGGCTTATCCTTTCGATAAATCAACATCCGATGCACCGTTTCAGCTTTCATATGTTCCATATCAAGACATCGTTCATCAATGATCGATCAATCACCAAATCCGGTATCAATCTTGAATAGTTAATTGTAGAAAGCGTGGATACATCAAGAACTTCTTTGTCGGTAGAGTTTGTTGAACTTGCTCTTTCAAATGATCAAAGATGAGTTCTGAATAGTTGAATATGTTAGTTGTAACGATTCCGGCAACTTCAGGTATACCCTAGCCGGAATATACTATTTACATGTCGTTTAATATTGATTATATGAGTTATAGTACGTTTATACGAGTATATATGATTCACAGTATGAATCATACTCAATTATATAGTGAATCATATTGGAATTTCGATCAACCAATGATCGTTATTGAAACCCGAACGAATCGGGAATTACATTATAGACGAAGTATATAATGTTTAGTGGTATTTACGAGGTATTAATGCTTCGGGATAAGTAAATTATAGCACAGAAAAAGGATTTCGATTTAATGGTACGTCGGTACGCTAAACGAAACCTTTATCACCAAACCAAGCAAGAGACGATCAATCAAGCCGAAAAAGAGCGTAATTATTAATAATATGATGTCTTAATGTCATGGGTTAAGTTTTTAAAGTTTTTAAATCAGTTTTATATAAATTTTATTTTAACCCGAAAAACGACCATTTTATGCTCGTTTTAAGCCGAATTACGAGTATTAAACGAGAAACGAACTGAACCAGATTATCCACAACGTTATCCGGATTACACAATCCAATTTTGTGGCTATCATTGAAGATGTGGGACCCACCCCCACACCACAAAGGGGCCGGCCACCCTCCTTTGATATTATCTATCATTTTCTTTTTTTTTTTTCTTCATACAAACACACACAAACTCTCTCAAAACTCTCTCCATCTCTCAAGCTTTTCATCACCCATCACAAACCCTTGATCCTCCATCCATTTCCATCATTTCTAATCAAGAACAAAGGTATAAACATGTTATAATACATGATCTTTGGTGTTCATTACTTAGTTTGAGTTGTTTTTGCAAGAACAAAAAGGTTCCAAATGAAATATGGGTGAAAACCCGAGATGGAACCTGGTTCTTGTGTGATCAAAGGATGTATACAAGTTATACAAAGGATCTTGATCCAAGTAATTAGTTAAAAGTGTTTAGAACGAATTTTTACGGTTGAAATCGTTGTTTTGATGTTTTAACCGACTCTAGGAAAGAAATGGCTTGATTGTTGGTATAGTTTGCTTGGTGTGGGTGTTGATGTGCTTGTAAGTGTTGTATCTAGCGGCTAGCAAAGGCTAGAAACCGAGATCCTTGCGATCTAAAGCTAGAAAACACAAGATAGTTCGGTTTTCGGGTGTTTATGAAAAATGGACAGATTTCCGTGTGCTTAGAGTTGGGTCACGAAATTTCACAGAGATGATCTACACATGAAAATATGAGATCTGTGAATTTTTGGTAATTTTTGGATAAAAGATGAATATTTGGTGAATTTAATGCTCAGTTTTGGCCAAAAATAGTGAAAAAATAGCAAAACATGATGAAAAATTCCGGAAAATTTAAGATAAGCTTTTTATAACATATAAAAGTCACCCACAAAATTTGAGCTCAGTTGGAAAAGTCTAAGTAGGCTTTTCGGTGATACGAGTTCTAGGGCTTTCTAGCTCGGTTTTGGGTGAAAATGGCTTGAAAAATAAGTTTTAAATTCTGGAAAAATTCCAGAAAGTTATGAGGATGATAAAGATCATCCCAGAAAAATTTGGGATTTTTCTAAAGTGTTTTGGTATTTTTGATATATTTAGTGTTTTAACAAGATTTAAAAATAGATAAATAAATGTAAATGTAGGAAAATAAATCTGGGAAAATTCCGAAAGTTATGAGGATGATAAAGATCATCCCAGAAAAACTTGGGATTTTTCTAAAGTGTTTTGGTATTTTTGATATTTAGTATTTTAATAAGATTTGAAAATAGATAAATATATGTAAATTTACGAAAATAAATCTGGGAAAATTCCAGAGAGTTATGAGAATGACAAGGAACATCCCAGAAAAATTTGGTATTTTTTCTAAAGTGTTTTGGTATTTTTGATATATTTAGTATTTTAATAAGATTTGAAAATAGATAAATATATGTAAATTTACGAAAATAAATCTGGAAAAATTCAGAGAGTTATGAGAATGACAAGGATCATTCCAGAAAAACTTGGGATTTTCCTAAAGTATTTTGGTATTTTTTATATTTTTAGTGTTTTAATGAGATTTAAAAATAAGTAAATAAATGCAAATATAGGAAAATAAATCTGGAAAATTTTATAAAATGTTCTTTCTGTCAAAATAAGTTTTGAGCAAAATTTCAAGACCCGAGACTAAACGGGTAATTATTGTGCTAAAATGAACATAAAAACAATAGTTAAAGCTTAAAACGTGTAAACCGGCAAAGTTCGCATAAGCGAGCTGACTGGTACACGAAAAACTCTAAAAATAGACTATTTCATAAATCTAAGTAAATTAAGTAAAAATAAATCATCCGAAAATAATCCGGATGATTTGGGTAATTTTACCGATTGTACCGTTTCCGGCACCGAAATACCGGAACGGGCCCCACGGCCAACGGGGTGTCAACCGAGCTATAATTTCATTACCTTAACTAAATTGACTGTCAAGCTCTAAGCAATGTCAATCTGAGTCCTTAGAAGTGTCACGGGGTTAACATTGTCCCCGAATCGAGTACAGTACTGGTTAACAATGTTCCCAGATGTACCGATTGATATGTATTTAAGTTATGGGAATTATATAGTAACGACTAGATATTATATTACAGATCCAGGCACGTAGCTGTTCCTTATATTACTCACCAACTCACGACAAGGTGAGTTTTCACGAGCCCCTTTTAATGAATTGTTTTAATTATATTTTCCCGGGGCGGAAAACATGTCTTATTTAAAGTATTTAAGTACATACCGATCGTATGGAAATACTTGTACATTTATATATATATGGGCTGATGCATAGAATATATAAAATGTTTATAATGTGTTATTGTTCTGGGGTAACATAGTTCCCAGGGGTTATATTGTTCTGGGGTAACATAGTTCCCAGGGGTTATTATTGTTCTGGGGTAACATAGTTCCCAGGGGTTGTTATTGTTCTGGGGTAACATAGTTCCCAGGGGTTGTTATTATACTGGGGTAACATAGTTCCCAGGGGTTATTATTATTCTGGGGTAACATAGTTCCCAGGGGTTGTTATTGTTCTGGGGTAACATAGTTCCCAGAAAGTTATTGGAAATGTTCTGGGGTAACATAGTTCCCAGCATGATTATATTGTTAATAAAGATTATTAAAATGATTTGTCAGTGTTTATTCAAATTAGTGAAACTCACCAACTATTCGTAGTTGACCCGTTTTCTTTACATGTTTTCTAGGTATGCCCAAGTTGGATTGATTGATGTTTGCTTAACTATCTGTGCTACCTGTTGGAAGCTTGCTGCTCTTTGTTTTGTAATGAATTTATTAATGTCTTATCGGTAAAATATGTGTGTAACACCTAGACAGTAATGAAACTCGCAACAATGTAATATATTATAAATTAATGTAGTGGTATTTTCTTTATAAGCAATGCTGTTGATATCAGATGTGTCTGTTGCATCCCGTGTACGTTTCCGCTGCGGTTACGGGGTGTTACAGAACTTGGTATCAGAGCCATTGGTTATAAAGAATTAGGATGTCTGAAAAAGATACCTAAAATATAACCAGTAGCTCAAGTATTATAGGATCTGAATATCAACTAATAATATATTGTGACGAGATCGGGATGAACTTGGATGGACAAGTGGGTTATTATGGTCCGGAACATAATAACAGACTTGTCTGCACGAGTGAATTCAGGGGAAGTCACCGGGGGACTTAAATAGGTAAAACTGGCAACATATGTGTAAATGTATAATAATATTATTATGTGGCTAAATTGTATAAGTAGTGCATGATTTATTTAATTATGAATTACACTATGGAAAAGACTATATGTTTGTTAACTTGTGTGCAGGTAATAATGGAAAGAAACCCTAGTGTGTCGACGGAAGAGGACCCGGAAGAGGTCAGTTCCGGGGCCTCTGGAAGCCCAAGTGAAGTACCCAGCTCCGAGCCTTCAGAGGCTAGTCTTAGTGCCTCTAGGCAGACCACCCCAGCTAGGAGTGCTAGTATACCCTCCCCTGTTAGGGTTACCAGGTCTCCTACCCCGCCCGCACCACAGACTGGCCCGATTCCCCTTAGGCGCGGTCCTCGCCTCACGGCACGGATCAGTGCCCCATATATTCCGCCCACTGTTACCCCACCCCGATCCACTTACCATGTGGGCGAGTCTTCCCGCCCTCAGCCCGAGCCTGCAACCCTACCTGTGTGGGGTCTCCCAAGGCAGGAACGGGACTTGACGGGGTGGCTACGTGTTCTCACCGAGCAGGTGAACGAGCACTCTGCTGCCCTGGTCGTGGGGGTTCAGCGGCGGGCGTACCTAGGGGACAACATACTGGACCACCAGTATGCTATCAACCAGTTAAAGAGGGAGTGCTCATACTCCCACTGGTTGATCGAGCGGATGGAAACCCGAATGCGGGTTATGGTGGCGGTGTTGGTGGCGCTGGTGGCGGTGATGGTGGGGTTGGTTTACCACCATGTGTAGATGTGTTGATAGTAGAATCTTGAACCGCTTTTTGATACTCCATGTGAGCAGTTAGTGGTGATGCTAACATGGAGTGAATCTTGTTTAGTATGATACAACCACTGGCCCATAGGGGGTCTCTTGTAGGGCACATCATTATCGATACTTTTGGGTATCATTCAAGCACTGACCCATTGCGGGTTATGTCGAGGATGATACCAACATAGGCCCTTTGTATTAAAACCTAGTTATGTAATGTTGACTGAAAGTATGTAAATTGGTGTTGTGTAATATGTATCAATGTTTACTAATGAATGAAATATGTATTGTGTTTTATATTTTGAGATGGTATTGATTATATGTATTTCTTTGATGATTGTGTAGAATGGCACCGAAACGATCAACGAAAGTATCGGAAGTAGATGTGAGCCGTTTGATTGCTCAACAGTTGGAGGCGGCGATACCGGATATAGTATCGCGCATCGCCGCCAGTATTAATAACTCGACCAATCCAACCCCTCCGAGCAATCAAACGCCCATAAATAATGATGGGGAACATAACGCTAATCCTCCAAGGAATGACAACACTATGCCGAGTACTGACGCACCGCCTACGGTGGTCGCTACCGACAGTAATGGCCCAATCCCTGCTGTAGAGACCAACCGCACTGGACCATCCAGGGGTTGTTCAATCAAGGATTTTATGTTATGCAAGCCTTTAGAATTTAACGGGTCGGAAGGACCGAATGGGTTAGTGAAATGGTTAGAGAAAATAGAATCAGTGGTAAATATCAGCAACTGTCCTGAGGATTGTGTCGTTAAGTACGCCACCTGTACGTTCACAAGACCATGCCTTGACATGGTGGAACACCATAGTACAGACTCGAGGTCAGGCGGCGACAAACCGCATGACCTGGGCAGAGCTTAAGGATCTTGTTTTGAAACATTTCTGCCCAAAGAATGAATTGCAGAAACTGGAACATGAGTTGTGGAACCTAGAGATGCATGGGGCGGACCACTTGGGATATACCAACCGGTTTAATGAACTGTCACGATTAGTGCCGTGGTTGGTCACCCCAGAGTCAAAAAGGGTGGAACGTTATATTTGGGGACTTACTCCAGTAGTGAGGAGCATAGTTAACGCGGGAGGGCACCAGACGTATGAGGGTGCAGTGACACAGGCTGGTATTGTCACATATGATTTCTTAAGGAGCGGATCGATAAAGGCGACGGGAGAGTCGGCTGGGGAAAGCGAGGTACGTATGACAATAGGATCCGAGAGAAGCAGCAAAACAAACGAGCTAGGCCCGCTGCCCAGAGCTATGCCATGACTAGTTCGGGCGGAAGGCAAGAACCGCAGAGGGGAACGTTTCCTAAATGCGGGAAATGTGGTTACCACCATAGTGGCGTGTGCAAGGAGGTGGTGTGCCACCGGTGTGGCAGGGTTGGACACTACGCACCAAATTGTAAGACAAATCTGAACAACCTGAACCGTCAACCACAACCTATTCGGGCGCAACCATTTAGAACTCAACCAGCCCGACAGCAGAACCCGCAAGGAAACCAGATGGTGACCACTAGCCGTGCTTGCTACGAATGCGGCAGCACGGATCACTTCAAAAGGAACTGCCCGAAACTGAATCAGGGAGGAAACGGGAGACAACTCGCGGGTCAGCCATCGACTTCCAATCCGGCGCGAGGCCGAGCATTTGTGATGGGAGCGAACGAGGCGCGCCAGGACCCCAGCGTAGTGACAGGTACCTTCCTCGTCTCTGATCATTACGCTTCTGTATTATTTGATACAGGCGCCGATAGAAGTTTTGTCTCCGTTAGGTTCCTTTCGATAGCAAACCTTCCTATTGGTGAAACCAATGAACCCTACACCGTAGAGGTCGCTAACGGTAAAACCATGATAGTTAATCGGATTGTTCGGAATTGCCCTTTTATTCTGAGCGAACAATCCTTCCGGATTGACTTGTTACCGGTAGAATTGGGTAGTTTTGACGTGATAGTGGGAATGGATTGGTTGGCTCGTAATAGGGTAGAAATAAACTGTGAAAAGAAAACCGTCAAGATCCGGGTGTCGGATGACGAGGAGGTATTAGTGCAGGGAGAAAAATCCGGCACCATGATACCATTTATATCCCACCTCAAGGTGTTGAAATATATACGTCAGGGATGTGTGGCGTATCTAGCGAGCCTGACGGCCGCTGATTCTGAGGAAAAACGGGTGGACGATATTCCCGTGGTGCGCGAATTTCCACAAGTCTTTCCAGAGGAACTTCCTGGATTACCGCCAACCCGACAAGTCGAATTCAGAATCGACTTATTACCTCAAGCCGGCCCTGTTGCTAAGGCCCCTTACAGACTTGCACCGTCCGAGATGCAAGAATTATCCAACCAGTTGCAGGAATTGTTGGATAAGGGATTTATACGTCCCAGCTATTCCCCGTGGGGTGCACCTGTGCTATTTGTGAAAAAGAAGGACGGAAGCCTTCGAATGTGCATTGACTACAGGGAATTGAACAAGTTAACCATCAAAAATAGGTATCCTCTTCCCCGAATCGATGATTTGTTCGACCAACTACAAGGTGCGAGCTATTTCTCAAAGATTGATCTTAGATCGGGATACCACCAAGTTAAAATTCAGGAGGAGGATATCCCAAAAACCGCGTTTCGGACTCGCTATGGCCACTACGAATTTTTAGTTATGCCTTTTGGGCTAACAAATGCGCCAGCAGTGTTCATGGATCTCATGAACCGAGTCTGTAAACCCTATCTCGACAAGTTCGTCATTGTATTTATTGACGATATTTTGATATACTCGAAGAGTAAAGAGGAGCACGAGCAACACCTAAAGTTAGTTTTAGAGCTCCTGGATCAGGAGAAGTTATATGCAAAATTCTCCAAGTGTAACTTCTGGTTACAAGAGGTGCAATTCCTCGGTCATGTTATAAACAACCAAGGAATACACGTTGATCCGAGTAAGGTTGAAGCTATTAAGAATTGGCAAGCGCCTAAATCTCCGAAAGAAATCCGCCAATTCTTAGGCTTAGCTGGATACTATCGTCGATTTATAGAGAACTTTTCCAGCATCGCCCAACCTTTAACCCTCCTGACTCAAAAGGATCGGAAATATGAATGGGGTGAAGAGCAGGAAACGGCGTTTCAAACGCTAAAACAAAGATTGTGCCAAGCGCCAATCTTAAGTCTCCCCGACGGAGACGATGGATTCGTTGTATATTGTGACGCATCCCGTAAAGGGTTAGGATGCGTGTTAATGCAAAATAAAAAGGTCATAGCCTATGCGTCTCGACAGTTAAAAGTTCATGAGAAAAACTACACTACTCATGACCTAGAACTGGGAGCAGTCATCTTTGCACTTAAAATCTGGAGACACTATCTCTACGGTACAAAGTGCACCATATTCACTGATCATAAAAGTTTGCAACACATATTCGATCAGAAAGAACTGAATATGAGGCAACGAAGATGGGTCGAGTTGCTGAGTGACTATGACTGTGACATACGATATCACCCCGGCAAGGCTAACGTTGTAGCCGATGCCTTGAGTAGAAAGGATCGAGTCAAGCCACTACGTGTGCGAGCGTTGGGGATGATAGTCCAGTCGAACCTTTCAGATTTAATTCGAGTCGCTCAACGCGAGGCGTTGAAAGAGGGCCAATTGGTTAAAGAAGGACTTTACGGGAATGAGAAGAATTTCGAACAGCGTGTGGACGAAATTCTTTATTTCAAAAATCGGATTTGGATCCCGACCCTCCATGACCTTCGTGATTTGATCATGGATGAAGCACATAAATCGAAATATTCCATACATCCGGGATCAGATAAAATGTACAAAGATGTGAAAGAATTTTACTGGTGGCCAGGTATGAAAAAGGATATAGCCACATACGTCGGCAAGTGTACGACGTGTGCGAGAGTTAAGGCGGAACACCAGAAACCCTCGGGAATGCTACAACAGCCGGAAATTCCCGAATGGAAGTGGGAGCAGATCACAATGGATTTTGTGACACACCTCCCCAAGACACCCCGAGGTCATGATGCGATTTGGGTAATCGTGGATCGATTAACCAAATCGGCACATTTTATTCCAATTAGGAATACTTTTAACACTGAGAGACTTGCGCAAATTTATATAAATGAAATAGTGTCTCGTCATGGCATCCCCATCTCGATCATCTCCGATAGGGATAGCCATTTCACCTCCAAACTTTGGCAAGCTGTCCAAGAAGCATTGGGAACACGTATTGACCTAAGCACAGCTTACCACCCTCAGACCGATGGTCAGTCTGAGAGGACCATTCAAACTTTGGAGGATTTGCTTCGTGCCTGCGTACTGGACTTTAAGGGAAATTGGGATCAACATCTCCCACTCGTTGAATTTTCCTATAATAACAGTTACCATAGCAGTATAAAGGCAGCACCCTATGAAGCATTGTATGGGCGGAAGTGCCGATCACCACTTTGCTGGTCTGAAGTGGGTGACCCGCAGGTCATTAGATCGGATCTGGTCCAGGAGACGACCAGCAAGATTCTTGAAATTAAGAACAACCTAAAAGCCGCGCGGGACCGGCAGAAGAGTTATGCCGATACCCGTCGAAAACCGTTGTCATTTGAGAAGGGTGAAAAAGTATATTTGAAAGTATCACCCTGGAAAGGAGTGGTCAGGTTTGGAAAGGCGGGGAAGTTGGCCCCTAGATATATTGGACCATTCATTATTACTGCAAGGATCGGTCCGGTAGCTTACCGACTAGAACTGCCTGAGGAACTAAGTGCAGTTCATAACGTGTTTCATGTGTCGAATTTGAAAAGATGTCTGTCGGATGAGACATCGGTGTTACCCTTAGAGGGTGTGCAAATAAGTGATAGGCTCAACTTTGTAGAGGAGCCTATAGAAATAGTAGACGGGAAAATCAAGCAACTTAGGCACAATAAGATCTCGTTGGTCAAAGTTAGATGGAATTCGCAACGAGGCCCAGAATTTACTTGGGAACGAAAGGACGAATTTCGGAAGAAATACCCCCACCTGTTTCCTCAAAAGGAAGTAGTTGTCGCGTAAAATTTCGAGGACGAAATTTTTATAACGGGGGGAGAATGTAACGATTCCGGCAACTTCAGGTATACCCTAGCCGGAATATACTATTTACATGTCGTTTAATATTGATTATATGAGTTATAGTACGTTTATACGAGTATATATGATTCACAGTATGAATCATACTCAATTATATAGTGAATCATATTGGAATTTCGATCAACCAATGATCGGTTATTGAAACCCGAACGAATCGGGAATTACATTATAGACGAAGTATATAATGTTTAGTGGTATTTACGAGGTATTAATGCTTCGGGATAAGTAAATTATAGCACAGAAAAAGGATTTCGATTTAATGGTACGTCGGTACGCTAAACGAAACCTTTATCACCAAACCAAGCAAGAGACGATCAATCAAGCCGAAAAAGATGCGTAATTATTAATAATATGATGTCTTAATGTCATGGGTTAAGTTTTTAAAGTTTTTAAATCAGTTTTATATAAATTTTATTTTAACCCGAAAAACGACCATTTTATGCTCGTTTTAAGCCGAATTACGAGTATTAAACGAGAAACGAACTGAACCAGATTATCCACAACGTTATCCGGATTACACAATCCAATTTTGTGGCTATCATTGAAGATGTGGGACCCACCCCCACACCACAAAGGGGCCGGCCACCCTCCTTTGATATTATCTATCATTTTCTTTTTTTTTTTTCTTCATACAAACACACACAAACTCTCTCAAAACTCTCTCCATCTCTCAAGCTTTTCATCACCCATCACAAACCCTTGATCCTCCATCCATTTCCATCATTTCTAATCAAGAACAAAGGTATAAACATGTTATAATACATGATCTTTGGTGTTCATTACTTAGTTTGAGTTGTTTTTGCAAGAACAAAAAGGTTCCAAATGAAATATGGGTGAAAACCCGAGATGGAACCGGTTCTTGTGTGATCAAAGGATGTATACAAGTTATACAAAGGATCTTGATCCAAGTAATTAGTTAAAAGTGTTTAGAACGAATTTTTACGGTTGAAATCGTTGTTTTGATGTTTTAACCGACTCTAGGAAAGAAATGGCTTGATTGTTGGTATAGTTTGCTTGGTGTGGTGTTGATGTGCTTGTAAGTGTTGTATCTAGCGGCTAGCAAAGGCTAGAAACCGAGATCCTTGCGATCTAAAGCTAGAAAACACAAGATAGTTCGGTTTTCGGGTGTTTATGAAAAATGGACAGATTTCCGTGTGCTTAGAGTTGGGTCACGAAATTTCACAGAGATGATCTACACATGAAAATATGAGATCTGTGAATTTTTGGTAATTTTTGGATAAAAGATGAATATTTGGTGAATTTAATGCTCAGTTTTGGCCAAAAATAGTGAAAAATAGCAAAACATGATGAAAAATTCCGGAAAATTTAAGATAAGCTTTTTATAACATATAAAAGTCACCCACAAAATTTGAGCTCAGTTGGAAAAGTCTAAGTAGGCTTTTCGGTGATACGAGTTCTAGGGCTTTCTAGCTCGGTTTTGGGTGAAAATGGCTTGAAAAATAAGTTTTAAATTCTGGAAAAATTCCAGAAAGTTATGAGGATGATAAAGATCATCCCAGAAAAATTTGGGATTTTTCTAAAGTGTTTTGGTATTTTTGATATATTTAGTGTTTTAACAAGATTTAAAAATAGATAAATAAATGTAAATGTAGGAAAATAAATCTGGGAAAATTCCAGAAAGTTATGAGGATGATAAAGATCATCCCAGAAAAACTTGGGATTTTTCTAAAGTGTTTTGGTATTTTTGATATATTTAGTATTTTAATAAGATTTGAAAATAGATAAATATATGTAAATTTACGAAAATAAATCTGGGAAAATTCCAGAGAGTTATGAGAATGACAAGGAACATCCCAGAAAAATTTGGTATTTTTCTAAAGTGTTTTGGTATTTTTGATATATTTAGTATTTTAATAAGATTTGAAAATAGATAAATATATGTAAATTTACGAAAATAAATCTGGAAAAATTCCAGAGAGTTATGAGAATGACAAGGATCATTCCAGAAAAACTTGGGATTTTCCTAAAGTATTTTGGTATTTTTTATATTTTTAGTGTTTTAATGAGATTTAAAAATAAGTAAATAAATGCAAATATAGGAAAATAAATCTGGAAAATTTTATAAAATGTTCTTTCTGTCAAAATAAGTTTTGAGCAAAATTTCAAGACCCGAGACTAAACGGGTAATTATTTGTGCTAAAATGAACATAAAAACAATTAGTTAAAGCTTAAAACGTGTAAACCGGCAAAGTTCGCATAAGCGAGCTGACTGGTACACGAAAAACTCTAAAAATAGACTATTTCATAAATCTAAGTAAATTAAGTAAAAATAAATCATCCGAAAATAATCCGGATGATTTGGGTAATTTTACCCGATTGTACCGTTTCCGGCACCGAAATACCGGAAACGGGCCCCACGGCCAAACGGGGTGTCAAACCGAGCTATAATTTCATCACCTTAACTAAATTGACTGTCAAGCTCTAAGCAATGTCAATCTGAGTCCTTAGAAGTGTCACGGGGTTAACATTGTCCCCGAATCGAGTACAGTACTGGGTTAACAATGTTCCCAGATGTACCGATTGATATGTATTTAAGTTATGGGAATTATATAGTAACGACTAGATATTATATTACAGATCCAGGCACGTAGCTGTTCCTTATATTACTCACCAACTCACGACAAGGTGAGTTTTCACGAGCCCCTTTTAATGAATTGTTTTAATTATATTTTCCCGGGGCGGAAAACATGTCTTATTTAAAGTATTTAAGTACATACCGATCGTATGGAAATACTTGTACATTTATATATATATGGGCTGATGCATAGAATATATAAAATGTTTATAATGTGTTATTGTTCTGGGGTAACATAGTTCCCAGGGGTTATATTGTTCTGGGGTAACATAGTTCCCAGGGGTTATTATTGTTCTGGGGTAACATAGTTCCCAGGGGTTGTTATTGTTCTGGGGTAACATAGTTCCCAGGGGTTGTTATTATACTGGGGTAACATAGTTCCCAGGGGTTATTATTATTCTGGGGTAACATAGTTCCCAGGGGTTGTTATTGTTCTGGGGTAACATAGTTCCCAGAAAGTTATTGGAAATGTTCTGGGGTAACATAGTTCCCAGCATGATTATATTGTTAATAAATGATTATTAAAATGATTTGTCAGTGTTTATTCAAATTAGTGAAACTCACCAACTATTCGTAGTTGACCCGTTTTCTTTACATGTTTTCTAGGTATGCCCAAGTTGGATTGATTGATGTTTGCTTAACTATCTGTGCTACCTGTTGGAAGCTTGCTGCTCTTTGTTTTGTAATGAATTTATTAATGTCTTATCGGTAAAATATGTGTGTAACACCTAGACAGTAATGAAACTCGCAACAATGTAATATATTATAAATTAATGTAGTGGTATTTTCTTTATAAGCAATGCTGTTGATATCAGATGTGTCTGTTGCATCCCGTGTACGTTTCCGCTGCGGTTACGGGGTGTTACATTAGTGCACGGTTTGTGACTGGTGATTTGCAGTTAAAGTATTCAAGATTAAAGTATTCGATAGCTACGGAAAAGGGGGTGTCTGTTAGTGCACGAAATGGTTGTCCGTAGCATTCGAATAAGTTATACATAGTCTAGATTGTTTATTTATTGTAAATGGCCCATTCGCTATGGTTTGTATAGCGAATGAGGTCCATTCGTTATATGCTAGGCTAGTTCGTTAAGGTATAAGCTCATTCGTTATGGTAGCATAACGAATGAGAGCTAGTTCGTTAAGTTTATAAGCCCATTTATTATGTAATATAACGAATGGAGGCTGGTTCGTTAAGTTATCATCACTCGTTATGGAATCATAACGAATGGAGTCTAATTCGTTATGAAGATATAACGAATTAGACTAAATTAACGAATTGGTGCTTTGGCCTATAAATAGGCATATTCATGCTCATTTGTAGGGTACATATTTAAAAGAGAGATCTAGATCTAAATTATGCTCTCCATAAGTTATTTCCATCCACCATAATGTATTCTTCCATATTTATCAATAAAGTAATAATTTAACGTTTAGATTCGTATTGTATAATCGATGTATCATAGCGGCTAGATCCGTAACGGGATCAACAGAATGGCTTGTTCATAATTAAAGCAACAAATGCCGATTGTAAGCTCAGTCTACATTCATCAAAACCACCGCGACGTCCACTCAAGCAATGAAGCAAGACACGCAGCAAGTACTTGTAAGGTGGACACAACCCATTCTTGTTCAACATTGATCGACGAATATCACCCCCATAATTTAATCTTGTGAATAACCCCCTAACCAGCGTCCTGTCAAATTCACTCGGGTAATCGTCACTGTCGTCAAAACGAAGTACTCGACGAATGACCTCAACATCAATAGTGATCGAAAGCTGATTAATTGTAGCTTGAACCCAATTACTTTCCTCAACATATACTGCTGTGTTCCAGAACTGCCTGATTATACTCAGATACACCTTAGGTTTAGCAGTGATTGCATAATGTATCTTCGATCGGCGTAAGAAATTCAACATAGCTCCGAATGTCCTTAAATCAGCCACGTCGTGATCAACATAAGCACAGATATTGTGCTTCTTATCAAATGGTAATAAAATCATTTCAGCCTGTTGAGCTTGTTGTGGTGGTTGTCCTTGTGGTTGTTCTTGTGACGGTTGTTCTTGTGGCGGTTGAATTTGTTGTTCTTGATCAGCCATTGTTACTATATAAATTAAAAACCGTATATAAGAATAGATAACACCATATACATTCAAAAGATATATGTATTTAATCTAGTTACTCATATTAGACGATTTAAATCCTTTAATTAAATTAATTGAATATCCAATTTAGTTAATTAATTAATTTTTTTTTAAATGTCATTCGTTAACAATCACTCTGATTCGTTATACAAAGATAACGAATCAGGCGATTCGCTATCAAGTAAATAGTTTAATGAACTGGGCCTAGCGAATCACTAATTAAGTTAACGAACTAACTCTAGTTTGTTATGTTTTAAGCGAATCAAACTCTGATTCGTGTGACGTCTTATTCGCTAAGCTAGTTCGTGTGAAATCTTAACGAATTGGACACGAAACAGTTCCAATTCGCTAAGACTAACGAATGGTCAAAAGTAAGACTTTTTCTTTGACTTCACAAAGTCAAGGTCAAAATTATCAAGAACAATAATAGTCAACATCTTAACCCAGATTCAATTCGGCCATAATCATCGTTGAACTATCACGATAATCAGCTCGTTGAGCTCGGAAACACATTCGTTAATGTAGGTGAATGAGATTAAGACTCATTACCTAAGTGTACTAAAGATCAACGAACCAACAGCAATCATCAAGAACACACAACAATAATTAACCCAGCAAACAATAATCAAATGGTGATTAAAGTCCACCAAGGGTATCGAAACGAGATTCCGATCAAAATTATATCAAAATCAGACAATTAAAGACATAAATTATACACAAAATGGTTTCAAAGGAGCAAAACCCTTAAACCCCTAAAATCACATAATTAAACAGTTAAATCAATGTCATTGTTGACGAAAATGATATCGCCAAAGACATGTATACCTTAGAAACTCAAGTTAATCTTTGAAATGTTCAAACACAAAGATCGAAAATATCAGAGAGAATTTGAATAGTTTCTGAAATATGAAGAAAGAAGACGAACAGTGGTATCCTAATCGTTATCTTGTCTTATATAGCGATACACGAAAACCTAGGTACAGCTTGCACGAATCAGACGATTCGTATAACTTAAAGTTAGCGAATTAGCCCATTCGCTAACTCGATTAGTTACCTTATGTTAGCGAATCACAATGTGATTCGTTAAAATAAAGATAGCGAATCATGACAAGATTCGTGTCAGGATTCGTTAAATATGTATAACGAAGGGATGATTCGTTACAGAGTGCGGAAGCAAATTAGGTTAGCGAACCAGAAGCTAGTTCGCTAAAGAATCATTCAGTTCGTTAACCATACACAACGAATTGGATTTTAACGAATTAAACCCTTTTATTTAATTTTTAAATTCAATAAATAAATGAATAAATTAATGAAGTAAATCAATAAGTTAAATTATCGAGAAACCCTTATATCCCGACAACCTAATACGTTAAAATTGTTTCAGATTTCCGAAACTTAACTTAAAAAATTTATTAAAATATTTTGGTATAAAGAAAACAAAAATATTTTTGGTATTTTGTAAAAATTAAAGAATTTAAAGAATGTATTTACAGAAGAATATCCGAACAAATAACAAATAGACAATCTTTTTGTTTTTTTTTTCAAAGATTTTATCCAAAGCAGTACATATTTTTGTAATTTTGTCGAGTTTGAGCAGAGAATCATATTGACCAAATTGCCCTTTCATCACAGTTTTATATTTCAGCGATATTATGACTGGCGATAAGTCGGTCATTGGTATTGTTGTCCCCGTAAATCTAATAACACACATTCAAGTATTTTTGTGATATGATTCAATAGTTCAGTTATAGCACAAAATATCAGAAATTATCAGCCTCTAATCTCGGTTCAAGCTTAATTTGATTTTTGCCAAATCACCCCAACTTGACTTAAACCATTATATTATTGATTAAAATTTTTGATACCAATTGTGAAATTTTAAGCAATGCATCAAGTTTCCTTTACTGTGAGTGAGTATGCACGAGTCCATCTGTCGGCTTACATACATTGTATCCCCTGGGGTCCGTTTCTTAATGGTATTAAGACGCACGCAAGGGAGGAACAATTGTATGACTAACAACGGATTTTGATCAAGTCAGTAATGTAAATTGTACGAGGTACAGCGGTGATCAAGTTTAATGACTTTGGGTTTGCTCTAGAAAGCGAGTGAAATATTCATGCATATGAATACCCAGATGGTTAAGCCGCATAAAGACTCACAATGTTCAGAATCCTAACGCTTGTTATTTGCTTTATTTGATTTTTGGGTGATCAACAAATATAAGGCTTGAGTATGACTGGTTATTACATATCTGCCATCCTCACCAAGACTTTTGCTAGAGACTAACACCCCTTTCAATTTGGAGTTTCTTTATGTTTATATCACATACTTTACTCTACTGGGTTGTTTTAAGACCTACCAATGCACCAATGCAATTAAGCACACAGTCTTTTAAGCTTACTTTTTGCTGAACTTGGGGTCAAGATAATCAATGTACTATCATTTTCTCTTTTTGCTTCAAAAACTCAATATTTTGAGGAGTATAAAAACAAAATAAAGATAAATTTAATCGCCCTAGTTAACTTAAGAGAATAAATTAATGGCTAACCTTCAATTCACACGTGAATCATAGGACCAAGACATGCAAGCATGCTTCACAAACTTAAATAACCAACATAATTTTAAGCGAGAAAATAATCTAAAAATCTTTTTGGTTTTTCTCTGTACAGACTTTAAAAACACAATTTTTTTTACAAGACAATTTAAGAACAGAAATCACAATATTTTTTTTTACAAAGGTTTTGGATTTTATCTATACAAACGAAAACACATTCTTTTTGTATTTTCTATACTTTTCACCCCCTAAAATCTAAAACATAAAAAATAAAACTAAATCTATAAAGCAATTAAAAGATAATTATCATAATTTTAGGATTTCAGCAACGGTCTTCAATCCATTTAAACCAAGAAAAAAAGTAAAACGTGTTTTATCAAACGCTTTGGTAAACAGATCGGCTTTTTGAAAATCAGTGTGTACTTTCTCAAGATCAATTAATTTCTTTTCATAACAATCCCGTATAAAATGATATTGAATCTCGATATGTTTCGTTTTAGAATGTTGTACGGGATTCTTGGTGATACTTATAGCAGCAGAATTATCAATCAAGATGGGAGTAGTAAGAAACTTCAAACCGTAGTCGCGTAGATGTTGTTGTATCCACAGAACCTGGGAACAGCAACTCGAGGCTGCAACATATTCAGCTTCGGCGGTTGAAGTAGAGACCGTTGTCTGCTTCTTACACTGCCAGGAAACAAGCCGGTTTCCTAAGAATTGACATCCTGCAGTCGTTGATTTGAAGTTGATCTTGCATCCTCCGTAATCTGAGTCTGAGTAGGCGGTAAAATCGAAAGAATTATCTTTGGGGTACCATAACCCGATGTCAGGATTTCCCCATAGATATTGCAAAATACGCTTGACCGCTGCCAGGTGAGTCACTCGGGGACTAGTTTGGTACCTAGCACACACACAAACAGCAAACATTATGTCAGGTCGAGAAGCAGTTAAATACATTAGAGAACCACTCATAGCACGATAAAGGGTCGGATCAACGGTATCCTCCAATTCATCCGGTGATAAATTGTGACCCACTGGAAGAGGAGCTGAAGGGATTTTTCCGGCAGTTATCTTGAATCGGCTCAAGACATCGTTCACATATTTAGTCTGATGAATGAAGATTCCCTTATCAGATTGATGAACTTGCAGCCCTAAAAAGAAATTCATCTCTCCCATCGAGCTCATTTTGAACTTTGTTTGCATGGACTTCTCGAACTCCTTACATAAAGTGTCGTTTGTAGACCCAAATATAATATCATCAACATAAATCTGGACTAGAAGAAGATCATCACCAACAGTTTTATGAAATAAAGTGCAGTCAACAGTTCCTCGTTTGAAGCCATTATCAGTCAGATGGTCGGCGAGCGTGCCATACCAAGCTCTCGGGGCTTGATGTAGACCATACAGGGCTTTGTTTAAATGGTAAATACGGTCAGGATAATCAGGATCTTTAAAACCAGGTGGTTGTTGAACAAACACTTCCTCATGTAGTTCGCCATTGAGAAAAGCACTTTTAACATCCATTTGATAGACATTGATATTCTTGTAAGCAGCATAAGCCAGGAAGATTCGAATCGACTCTAATCTTGCAACTGGAGCATATACCTCAGTATAATCAATACCCTCTTGCTGATGAAAACCTTGCACCACTAAACGTGTTTTGTTTCTGACAATCACTCCTCGATCGTCCTTTTTACATTTAAATACCCACTTAGTCGGAATAGCTTTCTTGACCCTAGTAGGCTTGTCTATTAAATCCCAAACACCCAATCGTGCAAATTGCTGTAATTCCTCTTGCATAGCTTCTACCCAAGAAGGATCTTCAAGTGCCTTACGAGCTGTCGTTGGCTCAACTTGAGAAAGAAAGCAATTGAATTTAGCAATATTCACAATTCCCGAAGAGTGTAAATTAGTGTAAGCACACAATACGTTATTGTCGCTTGTCGACGCAACTTGATGACGTGTACGAACACCCACATCAAGTTCTCCAATGATATTGTCCTGTGGATGATATCCATGAATCCGAAGAGTAGGATTTTCAGGAACAGCAACATTATTAAATAAATTAGTGTAATGTTCACCCAACTCGGGAGATGAAGCATTATCACTATCAAGATCAATAACTTGAATCTCAGCTTGATCATCATCGGAAGAAGTAGAAGCACAATCAATAACAACTGGAGGAACAACTTGAGATTCTTCAGTTGTAGCATCTGGTCGAACTTCATCTGCATTAGAACTTGAAGAGCTTGGAATGTTCAAGTGTTCTTCAAAGTATGCTCTAACCAGATCTTCATCAATATGATCAGTCGAAGGAGTAAACGAATTAAATAAACTATCGTAGTCAAACATCCAGTCTGGACCTTTCCCTTGAGGAGGAGTTGTGTACTTTTGACAGTCCACATGGTACCATTCTTCAACACAGCCAGATGTAAAAATAAATACTCTTTTCTTTGGAGACGCATATCCCAAGAAATATCCTTTGATAGCCTTTTCATCAAATTTACCCGAATCCTTCTTCAACATTGTACACGGACACCCAAATGGTTCCAGGTACTTTAAATTAGGTTTTCTGTTATTTAATATTTCATAGCTTGTCTTCTTGAGTCGCTTTATTATTAGAACCCGATTAAGTGTATAACAAGCTGTGTTCACTGCTTCATTCCAAAATTGAATAGGAAGCTTTGAATCAGCAAGCATTGTACGTGCAGCTTCAATCAGTGTTCTATTTTTCCTTTCAGCAACACCATTTTGTTGTGGTACATAAGGTGCACTATATTCTCGATGAATTCCCTTTTGAATAAAAAAGAAATCCAAAACAAGTTCAGGTTTGATAATACTTATTGGAAATCCAAAAGTGATTAGTTCAAAAAGGCAGCCCAGGCCTCAGTCTTGGGCACCTTTTGGTTTTCTCTTTGATCATTAACTTTAACAGTTTTCAATTGTTGTTCAGCCACTTGTGAATAAGTTACTGGCTTCTTAGACTTTCGTCTTAAGTACGCTGCCTGAACAATGTTTGAATTCCTGTTTTGACATATAGGTTCAGTTGGAATGAACTTTGGTTTCACTTGACCGTGTGTCTCATTGATCTGAAATACCTTCCGAGGATTCACATCAGAGAACAAAATATGAGTATCATCAGCAAACGACACTGGTCGTTTCAGAATCTCCTTAACCACTGGAATTGGCTTAGATTTGTTCTTGATAAAAGGATGAAGATTCTGATAGTTCTGTTGACCGCAATTTCTCACAACATGACCTTGTTGACCGCATAAAAAACACGTTCGCATGTCTACATGATGATGTTTAGAGAAAATTGGAATAGATGGTTGATGATGACTCAAATTTTTAGTCATGCTCTTAGCAAACTCATCAGATAATCCAGATTTCTTCTTTAAATAAAAATCTAAATTAGAACTGTTTGAAAAACTTTTTAGTGTATTTGTTCCAGTTGACTTAACAAAATTAATCTTCTTAGCTTGTTTTAAAAATTGTTTTGCCTTAGTCAATGGATCACACTGAACTGATGTTTTTGTTTGAGCGTACACACGTTCAAGTTCTTGAATTTTTGAAGTTTCATTGACAAAAACACTCTCAATAAGTTCAGGTTTGATAATACTTATTGGAATGTCTTTTTCAGTGAACATTGTGTCCATTCCTTTTAACTTAAAGACTCTAGCAGCAGATGGCTTAGAACTAGAAGGATTAATGAAACGCATTAGATCCTCATCAGAAATTTTCGGTTTAACTGACTTCTTTGCCTTCATAGAGTTCACTTTTTTTGAATTTTCCTTTGTCTCTTGATGTTTGTGTGAACCATACACTGCGTCCTCAAATTCGTGAGGTTCGCACAAAATATGATTAGAACTGGGAATGTTCTTATTCTTGTGTATAATCTCTGGTTCAAACACATCCTCGATAATGACCTCGTCATTGTGTTAAACAAACACCTTTTTGCTTTGGACATGAGATTTTTGAGGAGCAACTTGGGGTTTAACAATTTCAGGTTTAATCATTTTAGGTTTTTCAGAAATCACAGATTCCTTTTGAATCAAATCCTCTTCTCTTCTTGCAAAAGGATTAATTTTATAATCATTATGAAAAGGTGGTGGAATTTCAACAAAACCAATACCTTTCTTAGAATCTTTTTGTTTTCCAGAAACTTCAATAATTTCATTCAATAAAAATGAAGAATTTCGAAATTTACCCAACTTGTTCTTCAACTCAAGAACCTCATTCTCAAGCTCAGTTATCTTAGAACGATGTTTCAAGATTTCCTGAAACTTTTGGTCATTAATGGTCATTTTCACAGATAACTCGGCTTTGAGATCATGATTACTTGTCGACAATGCTTCAATCTTTTCTCGAGATTTCATTTGAAACTCAAGAGATTGTCGATAAGTGTCCTTAAGAGAAGCAATTTCTCTTATAAGATTATCATTTTGATTTTTCAAAGCTTCTAACTTAGAGTTGTTAGATTCACAATCAACACATGATGTTTTAACAAATGAAGTAGAAGAAATAGAATTACTAACCTCATTGATCTTAGCCATGCAAGCAAACATTGAGTCAGAAGACTTGTTGCAAGAATCGTTAGAATCAGATCCAGAATCATTATCTGAAGACATCACACTAGCAGTAGCATCTTGACAATCTTCAGGTAACCCAAACATAGCTAAATTTGCTTGAACATCATTGCATAGTAGCCGTTATGACCAATCAGTCCTGTCTGCTAACATTGCTTGTGTTTTTGAAGAAGATGGTTTCTTTTCAGCATCACTTCCCCGTGGTGAAGAAGCATTTTGACTTTGACCACGAGGTCCAGTGTATTCTTTTCTTGGTTTGTCACATTCCTTTGCGAAATGCCCGAATTCTTGACAATTATAGCATTTCACCTTCAATTTATCAAAACCCAACTTCTTGTTTAATGCTGGAAGATCTTTTTCCAGTTCTTTGCATGAATCTTTTAACTTTACGAACGATCATGGCCATATTCCATTTCAAATCCATGATCTCTAGATCATCCGGATCTATCTGATCATAATCCTCATCTGTTAACTCACTCGTGGCAATTTTACTACTAACCAAGTTTTCATATGAGGACATAAATGCCGTCAGAAAAGCAAAGTTTTGCTCAGCTTCCTTCATATTCACACTTGGTGGTGTAGCAAATGGATTGGTACTAGCAGAACTTCCAGAACCACCTGAATTACCAGCAGAGTAGAAACAAACTTTTGGATCATTAAATATAACATATTCTTTTTCACTTGCGGCATGAGTAAGAAAAGCAGTGATAGGTGAGATTGTTGAACTCAGAGGCATACTTCCACCATAGAAAGCCGGATCTTGATTTTCTTTGGAAGATTTTTGACACTTAAGATCATATTCTCTAGCTTCGATCTTTTGTAGAAATTCAAGTGCTGTCAAATCTTCATTCAGAAAATAATCATTCTCTTTCAAAACCATGAGAAATGTTGAATAGGAACTAGGAAGCACACTCTTGATAGTGTCAATTTTATCTCTTTCAGAAATATCCATTTTCATTTTATCCATTTCAGCAATTAAGTGACTAAATCTTGTAGTCATCTCTTCAACTGTTTCTCCTTTCAATAAGTTAAAGTTTCGAAATTGAAACTTGAGCATCACTTTCTTACTCTCAGCTGTGTTTCCCATGCTTCTCATACGCAGATGTTGAAATAAAGATGCACATCTCTTGATACTTCCAACTTGATGAAAAATATTCTCTGGTAAAGACATAGTCAAAGTAAAATATGCTTTTATCTCGATTTCTAAAGCTTTCTTCTCTTCTTGTGAGTATTGAGAAATAGCTTTAGGAGTATACCCAATAGTATCATCACCAATCATTGGTGCAACATAAACCTCATAAAGACAATAAGAACAGTCAGGATGAACAGATCCCAAATGTGCACGAAACAAAGGTTCCCATTTGGCAAAGTCACTGAACTTCATCAATCTTGGACATTTAGAATGTGAACCTATCTCGGTATCAAGTTGCAACATCTGTTGCATCAATATATTTTGAGACGCCAATGCATACATGCCAGCCATATTTGAAAATAAACAAGTAATAAAATATCTTAACGAATCAGTGAACAGTAGTAGCGAACTGTGAACAGTTGTAGCGAACTGTGAATAGTGTAGCGAATTGAGTATTAACGAATCAAATCTTAACGAATGAGGTGAGAGTGTTAGCGAATCAAAAGTCAACCTAGCGAGTCAACTTTAACGAATCACAAATAAGTTTAACGAATCACCCAAATGACTAAAAAGATAACGAATGTGATGAAAGTTTAACGAATCACAAGTCAACTTAGCGAATTGACCAAATGAATTGACCAAGTCAACTTAACGAATTGATCACACGAATTGACTAAGTCAACTTAACGAATTACTAAGGATAGCTTAGCGAATTAAGATAACGAATTAGTTACAGTGTATTAGCGAATCACACTATAACGAATTATACTATAATGAATCAGGTTGTTACAACCGTTTGTAACAAACTTGATTCCTTTCTGCCACGTGGCAAAAGTTGTTATGGCACAAATTCCAAGACAAACACGTGTCAAACGAATCAGTTATCTAGTTAACGAACTAGATAACACGAATTAATTAACTCACACGAATCAGTTAGCGAATTGATTAGCGAATGGCAAGAACTGATAGCGAATCAGATTAAAGATATAGCGAATCGCCTGGAACTTTACAGCGAAGTGCATTCATCTTCAAATCTTCAAACATTCAAGAACAGTTTTCCAGAAATATGAAGATCAAACCCAGAAACTAATCAATTCCAGATCTGTAATACACACTCAATTCTTAACCAAAACTAACAAATAACATACCAAACTCTTCGTAATCACAACACGATTTCAACTCAACATATCTCGTAACCGATTATCACACTATAAGAACCAATTTCAACCAAAATCACTCCCCTGTTTACGGACTTAAACCGAAAACCCAATACACATCACAAATCCAATTCACACTCCAATTCCTCACAATTGAACATCAATAATACCTTAACTAAATCAGATCCACTCTAATCCATCCAGAATCAATTCAAATCAACTCGAATTGATTCTAAATCAAACTAAACAGAAAATAAACACAAAAATTATAATAATAACAATCAAACCAAGCTAATCGAGCCCCGAAAGCTCTGATACCACTTGTTTGATCCCTTAACTTACAACTTGTTCTAATCAATATCTTAGATCTGATCCAGATCTATACATTGATATTAAATATACGGATCTAACTCTTTTAATACCTTAGTTTGATTGTTATTAGTGTATATATTATCAATATAAGATTAACGTGAAGCTTGAGAGAGAGAGAGAGAGAGAGAGAGAGAATACTTTAAATATTTTTGAATAACATTAATTCTCTCAAAACTTCAACCCTTTACAAGTGAACAGTGGTTCACTATTTATAGAAGACGATCTGGTTCGTTAACATCCCCTAGCGAACCAGCTTCCCCTTCGTTAAATAACTTAACTTAACGAACCACCCCCTGATTCGTTAACATCCCCTAACGAATCAGGAGGAAATACATTATAAAGTCCTAGTTCGCTAACATCCCTAGCGAACTAGACTTAACCTTAACGAACTAGTCTTAGTTTGCTAACATTCCTAGCAAACTAGACTCAATCATAACGAATTAGATAAATAAGCATTAAATATTACATTAAAATAATCAAAAAAACATTAAGGATAATTACAAAGACTCGAGACGCAAAACCGTGCACTAACAACAACACCAAATACCGAGGATCCGTGATCCTGACATAGCTCTGGAACTCTTCAGAAGGATAATCGATCCAGACATGTCTTCAAGAATAACATATCCTCAGTACTCAGTTATTTGTGACACAACAAGAAGTCCTATAAATCCGCCACTTCTCCCACTAAACGTGTTACAGCCATTTGACCACGTGTTTGACAAGTCCAATAGCGAGATATCCGGTGGAATAAGTCTTGGAGCCGTTATATTTATTAAATAAAATCCTACACACAAGAAACAATTGTTAATAATATCAAGTACTGAGGACCACTGATCCTGACAGGATCTGTCTAAGGATAACTGATCCAAGAACATATGTCAGGATAACGTATCCACAGTGTCAAATTTCTGTGCCCTAACATTCTTAACTATTTTTTTTTTCTATTTTTATCTGGTGCCCGTGATCTGCTTCTTTTGTGTGTTCTTTACAGGAAAAATGTTCAGATACAAGTTGGAGAACCATGGTGCAAAGTTTGTTGCGAAAATCATTGGGTGCATGATGCTTATCAGAGGAGAAATATAGAAGTCAAGGCACGGAAAGCTCCATGGGAATCACTTTTTGCAAAGCCTCCTCCATACCTATTTTCATTTGATCAAATGGGGAACTTCTTTGGGTATAAAAATTTGTCAGTAATATATTATAGCCCACCACAGAATCGGAGGCAATAATGGATGATGTATTGTTTGCTATTAGAAATGATTTGGAATATATTCCACCTTTGAATCCCTGAATGAGATTGAAGATACCATATTGGAGGAGCAGAGAGTAGCGGAGTATGTTCCCTCTTGGGAGGAAGAATTTAAGGATGAGTTTGGTGAAGAGTTGATGGACTTTGCCATTACGAATGAATGCGAGTTTGACCCACTTGGTGATCTAATGCTGCTTGAAGATTTAATATATAACGAGCCAAGTGTGGGGATCGAGAAGGAGCTTTTTAAGGAGAGCCATGAGGTAGTTAGTGATTTGGTCCTCCAACACTTCACCTCGATTGTGAAAAACCAAAACACGAACCGTACTCAATCTCCATTCGAAACGTGTTAAGGTTGAAAATTTTGGCTAAAAGAATTAGGAGGATTTCTGGGCGAATAAATCGTAGTGTGATGAAGAGATTGAATTCCCTGTTTCACTTCATTAAACTATTTTTGGGGGAATTTAAGAGTTGGAGGGCCCATGAGAGTTGTGCAATTGGTTTCTTCCCAACCAATTGTAAAAGGAGAGTGTTGAGAAGCATCGATGGGAAGAGGATAAAGGAGAAGCCTCCTGATTGAGGTTTCGGAAGCGAGTCCGGCTGAAGACTATTCAATAAACTTAGCGCTTCTCGGGAGGCAACCCGGTAATATCTTTCCTTATTATTTTATTTTCATTTTTATATTTATTTCCGAGTTTTGCCGGGTGTTTCTTCTCTTACTTGCAGTTTATTCCTTGGTTGGTTAATGATGGTTGATGAGTTGGAGTTTTAAACAAGTGTGGGGATGCAATTTGCTTAAAGATTGTTGCTTTCGTTCGTGAGTGATAGCTTGATAGAGAGCACTGGAGTTTTAAGCTTGCGTTCGAATAGGAGAGCGAGGAACATGATTCACCGCACACTTGCATGATCACATTTACCAGGGGAGTCTATTCTACTTTATTTTTCTAAATGTTTAGTTTTGTCTTTTTCTTGTCTCATGTTGAGGACAATGTGAAATTTAAGTGTGGGGATGGGGAACTGACATTTTCATTTTTAATAAAAATAAAAGAAAATTGAAAATCCTGGGAGTTAATATTAAAAAAAAAAGAGTTTTAAAGAAAAATGTCCCTTAAAAATTGTTTTTCTTCTATGTTAAGCAGGAAATGATATTATTACCGTTGTGTTAACGAAATCTAAGAACTTTTGAAAAATATAATATAATAATAAAAGAAGAGATGGTTTGCATATCTGATTTGGGATGTGTCGGTTAGCCCAACTAGCTTTGGTAGTCCTCTTTAGCAGTTTTTATATATATATAATAATTTGAAAAACGGTGAAACCGAATTTCGATGCTTAGGGGGGGGGGGTTACCATAATCTAAAAACTTTGAGATGGTAAGACTTAGATGCACTCAAACCAGCACATCACCACATGTCCATCTTTTTACGAGCTTAGAAATAGTTATATACTTTAGGGTGAAATAAAAAAAAGAAGAAAAAAATGAAAAAAAAAAGAAAAAGGAAAAAGAGAAGTATGTTATGAAAGTTATGTGTATTATCAAAAGTTGTTCGTGAAAAGAAAATGCTTGTGAAGAAAGTTATGTATTGTAAAATGCCAAAAAAACATTCTTTAAAGTTAGTAAAAGAGGCCAAATATGCACATACCAAACGGGACTTAGAGTTTACGTGTTACCAAGAGGATAGTGACTCTGAGGATACACTATTGGGGCTCGAAGGCTCTTAGTCAATAAATATCAAATTAGGATTTTATGGGACAAAGTTCAATAATATTTAAGAATAGCTCGTACGACCTCCACAGGACCATTCATACAGAAAATTTCACCGAGTGCATCTACTTAGTACCATCAACGAGTCCTTGGCTTATGGTGATTTGTCGAGCCAGTTTGCTTCGACTCTAGTTCTTCTAGCTCTCTATGTCTGAGATGGGGTAGGTGTAGCCTTGATATTTGGACTTAAAACGCTTAATGCAATTGGGGGCTTGATTGGTTAGTGGTTGGGTTTAAGTGGACAACAATACCGGCAATCGCGATCAATATGTCGAGATGTTTCTTGTGCTTTAGTAATGTTAATAATCTGGGAGTTTGTAGTTTTTCACTTGGTTATGATCCTGCGTAGATTTCCTTTTCAGGGACGAAAAAGGTTCAAGTGTGGGGATATTTGATGTGTTGCAAAACACATAGCGTTTTATCCTGTTTTTGTGTTGTTTTGTGTGTATATCATTAACGAATATAACTTTTTCTTGCATGAAATTAAATGTTTATATATATGATAGGTCACATGTTGAAGAGAGCGAAAAAACGAGGTTAATGAAGAAAGAATCGGCTCAAACGGGATTCGGATTAAGCCAGTATGCGCGTATGAAGATAAATGAGTCAGAAAACGAAGAAACGAGCACCCATGACCTGACCGCGCTACGCGACCAGATGAGGCATCCATGCCCATGCTACGTGGCATCCCACATGTCCCCAAGGCTGCCAAGAAAGTTCAGGAATCAGCTACCACATTTATTTTTTCTTCTAGTGGGCTTAGTGGGCTTGTTTTAACTTATTTTATATTAGGAATGAGGTGTTTGGTTTAATGATGAATTAGGTTGTGTTTAGTGGCTGTGATTTTATTAATTATACTCATAAACCCCTTGCTTCGTTTGGTTGAATTGGTTTGGATTGATAGTTGCATGTTCAATTCTTTACTTTGTGTTTAGAGTTTGTTTGCGGTAGGTACAACCGTAGGGTTTTGTTGAGTGTGTTGATTGTTTGAATTCAGCGGGTAGGCACCTTATTAGAGACCAAGAGGTGATAGGAAGTAAGTTCGTCTCATAGCTTATACTTGTTAGGATTAGGATCGCGCGAGAGCGGGTTCAGTTCTTGTCGGGTTTGGGTTCGTGAGTGATTAGTTGGTCTAGTTTGAGTTAAACCAAATTGTTCCTCTACCCTTGGTTGCGTAGTATTCGTTTCCATTAGGGTCGTGTGTCGGTGAGTCCGAGAGGAGAGTCAGCATTAGAACACCTTAGCATTCGTTTCCCGGTTTGTTCTTAAAATCAATTAAGTGTAAGTTAGGGTTTGTTGGTGAGATCGAGAGGTGATCTAGCTTTCTTGAGCGAACCTTAGTTGTGTCATCCTTAGATACCGGTGTCGTGAGATCATTCTGTCACACCCCTGTCTATGGCCTAGGAGCGTGACCCATAAGTTGGTACCGTAATTGTAAATAAATCAGAGTTACGTTAATTTGTGGAAGACTTATAAAACTTTAAGGATCGAAATATAATATTTTACAATAAAAGACGGGATTATAAAATACCCGTTTGAGTTAACAAAATATTACTTGTTTATGTTACAAAACCACCATATATTAAGTTTTACAAAATAAAATCCGAGCCACCGGATATATCTAAGCACTTCGTCACTCCAAGTGCTAAAATTGTTCACCTGCAAAATGTAAGAAAACACGTCAGCAACGAATGCTGGTGAACACGCTGACGCAAAACAACTTCTTTTACTTTATTACCCCTCGAGGCTACGCCTGCCTCGGCCCAACGTGGCTTAGGAATAACAAAGTCAAATAACACATTATAAACTAGAGCCTCTACACTAAGTCACCTCACAAACACCGCAGCGTTCGACTTAGTTAAGTACCCGTAAATATACACAACGGTCGTACTCCCTGCAGGAGAGCGTCCTACGACCAAGGGAGGTGCGATAATGCCCATACATCGAATAGTACCACCTATGTAAGGATCCATACATATGTATACCATAGCCTTAGGGCTAGGTTCATACCCATAGTCATAACGGTTTTAGAAACACATAGTTCCGTGTAAACAATTTCATATAACAAATTTGACTCATTTGAAAATAAGTTTAAAAGTTTGGGGGCGTATTCACCTTGTCTCTTTAGGATCGGCTTCACTCACCGTCCAAGGGTCTTTCCCTTTCTTTATCTCGCACCTATAGTACGAGTATAAATATTTGTTTGTCGGATACACGATCCTGCTTAAGACCTTTAGTCTTATATCTCAATTCTCGATTGAACCTTCAGTTCAATTCTTATTTACTTGAAAAACTTTAGTTTAAAAGTAAATTATAAATCTTTAGTTTATATAAAAACCCGACGTTTCTTCTTCTCCAAGAGAAGTAATCATTTTCTTTATTATTTAAGAATACTCTTTATTCATTAAATAATATTTTCATAACAAAGAATATATACATATATACTTACACACACACATATATATGCAAATCACAATATTCAACATTCATTCTTTCATTTGTTTCCTTGTTATGTTTTCTTTTCTTTTCTTTTATCGACGCATCGAGTATAACCTCGACTTAAGACTTAAGCCTTGAATATAATATTGAATTATATTGTATTCATTATTACGCCTAACCTTAGTGGCGTATAGAAATCCTAGGGACTTGAGCAGCACTCCAACGTCGCTTGATTTCTTTGGTCGTCAAACGATAACGCCAAACTTCAACACTCGACGACTCGCTTATCGAGATTCATTGCCATTTCAACAAACACCGTCTTGGTATGTGGGTGGAGGGTGGCACGCACTTCAAGGAAACTTCGGTACACAAACGAGGGTTCGGGGTACGCTTATCGAGGCAAATCGTTTATATGTTCTAGAGAGAGAGTAGTGAGATGTGAGAGCAGATTTGGTTGTGAGAAATGAACACCCCATGGCTGCTATTTATAGACGAAAAATTGGCTCCCATCACGCTACGCGATAGGTCCCTGGGCAGGCCTATCGCGTACCGCGATATAGACCTGATGACGCAGAGGGGTAGGTCTGCAACGTGTCAACACGTGGCAGGAGCCGCTCCAAGTGGCAACACGTGGCGGCAGTGTTGCCACGTGGTGACACGTGGCAGCACATGGTGCCACCGTGTGCCACGTGGCACACGTGTCACGTTGTGTCATAAGCTCCATCGCAATACGTGATGGGCTTCTCCTTTTGTCCATCGCGTAGCGCGATAGGACAAGGAATCAGATTTTTCATTTTTAACCCTCAAGTTTGGATTTTGGCAATTTTAGTCCCTAGACTTTGGAAAGTTGATACTTTGAACTCGTAATTTTTCCGTTGTTACATCCTCCCAACTTTGAAACAAATCTCGTCCTCGAGAATGCTTTACAAGAATAGTTGGGATATTTCTTTCTCATTTCCGATTCAAGTTCCCAAGTATATTCGGGCCGTCTACGCGAGTCCCATTTAACTTTCACAATTTTTAAAGTTTTTCTTTTCAATTTCTTTGTTTTCGAATCTTCAATTTTAATTGGACGTTCTACGAATTTAAAATTTTCGTTTATTTCTACGTCTTTCAATGGCATAGCCAAAGATTCATCGGTCAAACACTTACGCAGATTCGAAACATGGAACACATCATGTATTCCTTGCATTTCCTCAGGCAGTCGCAATCAGTATGCAACATTGCCAATTCGTTCGAGTACCTCAAAAGGTCCAACGAATCGAGGACTTAGTTTTCCTTTCTTACCTAAGCGAATTACGCCTTTCCAAGGCGAGACTTTCAATAACACTTTGTCACCGATATTAAACTCTAACGGCTTACGACGGACATCGGCGTAACTCTTTTGGTGATCACGTGCCGTCTTAAGTCGTTCTCGAATTTGGAGAATCTTGTCGGTTGTTTCTTGGACAATCTCGGGTCCAGACAATTGATTGTCTTCGGTTTCAGACCAACACACGGCGTCCTACACTTTCGACCATACAACGCCTCGAATGGTGCGGTTTGAATACTTGTGTGCTAGCTATTATTCTACGAGAATTCCATTAGGGGTAACTGGTCGTCCTAACTTCCACCTAGATCGATCACACAAGCGCGAAGCATATCTTCCAACGTTTGAATAGTCCTTTCACTTTGCCCATCGGTTTGTGGATTATAGGCAGTGCTAAGGTTCAACTTTGTACCAAGAGCTTGTTGGAAGCTTTTCCAGAAATGAGACGTAAAACGACTATCTCGATCAGAGATGATAGACAACGGTACTCCATGTAAAGCAACTATGTTGTTTACATATATACGCGCTAGTCTATCCATTGAATACGACTCATTGATAGGTATGAAATGTGCGGACTTTGTTAAACGATCCACAATTACCCATCTTGCATTGTGTTGTCGAGTCGTTTTCGGGAGTTTGGTAATGAAGTCCATGGTTATTAACTCCCACTTCCATAAGGGAAGTTCGGGTTGCTGAAGCAATCCCGAAGGCTTTTGATGTTCAGCCTTGACTTGCAAGCAAGTTAAACATTTCTCAACATGCGAAGCAACATCCCTTTTCATTCCATTTCACCAATAGTTGGCTTTGAGATTGTCGTACATCTTATCACTTCCGGGATGCATCATGTATTTCGAATTATGAGCTTCGCTTAAAATTTTCTTATGCAACCCTCCAACGATTGGTACCCAAATCCTATTACCGAGTCTAAGGATACCATCGTCACCTTTGACTAACGAGTCAATGGTGCCGCTACATTTTTCATCGGCGATTTGGTTTTCATTGATCGCTTGAGTTTGAGCGGATTTGATTTGTTTAAAGAGATCAATTTGGAGTTTTAGTCGCAATGCTCGAACTCTTTTGGGTTTTTCATGTTCCTTGCGACTCAAGGAATCGGCCACGACGTTGGCTTTACCTTCATGGTAAACAATCTCACAATCGTAGTCGTTAAGCGTTTCAATATATCACCGTTGGCGCATGTTGAGCTCTTTTTGATCAAAGATTGCTTCAAGCTCTTATGATCAGTGTACACGGTAAATCTTACTCCATAATCTTAAGTGCAAAGATTATGGGGCCTAACTCTAGATCGTGAGTCGTGTAGTTCTTCTCGTGTACTTTGAGTTGACGAGAGGGGTAAGCGATTAATTTCTTGCGTTGCATTAGTACACACCCCAAGCCCAAGTGAGATGCGTCACTAAATACCACAAAATCCTCAGTACCTTCCGGCAAAGCCAAGATAGGTGCTTGGGTTAGCTTTTGTTTGAGTATATCGAACGCCTCTTGTTTCTTCGTTCCCCATTCATACTTGAAATTCTTACGAGGTAAGGAAGTTAAGGGAACGGCGATACGAGAAAATTTTTCGATAAATCTACGGTAGTAGCCAGCCAAACCTAAGAAACTTCGGATCTCGGTTGGCGACTTCGGAACCTCCCACTTAGAGATAGCTTCAATATTAGTGGGGTCCACTTAGATACCGTTAACGTTGATGATATGACCAAGAAATTGTACTTCGTGTAACCAAAACTCGCATTTCGAGAACTTGGCATACAACTTTTCGGTTCTAAGGATTTCAAGCAACGCTCGAAGATGAATTTCATGATCGGCCTTGGACTTAGAGTAAATAAGTATGTCGTCGATGAAGACGATAACAAATTTATCCAAGTATGGCTTACAGATTCGGTTTATCATGTCCATGAACGCGGCTGGAGCATTAGTAAGTCCAAACGGCATAACCGTGAACTCATAATGTCCATACCTTGTTCGAAAAGCAGTTTTCGGAATGTCTTCGGATTGAACTTTATGTTGGTGATAGCCGGAATGAAGATTAATTTTAGAAAAATAGCTAGCACCTTGATGTTGGTCGAAAAGATCATCGATACGAGGGAGTGGATAACGATTCTTGATTGTGACTTTGTTCAACGCACGATAATCAATACACATACGCATGGAACCATCCTTCTTCTTGACGAATAGAATAGGCGCTCCCCATGGTGATGAACTCGGTCGAATGAAGCCTTTCTCCAAAAGCTCATCGAGCTGTTTCTTCAACTCCTTCAACTCAGTTGGCTCTAAGTGATACGGAGCTTTAGCGATCGGATCAGTGTCGGGAATAAGATTAATCCTAAATTCTACTTCATGATCGGGAGGGATTCCAGGAAGTTCATCAGGAAAGATGTCAGAAAAGTCAGAAACGATAGGAACGTCTTTGATTTCTTTTGGCTTCGATTCTTCAGTGACGTAGGCCATGAATGCGAGGCATCCTTGATTCAAATATGTTTTAGCCCTAATCATGGAAATTATGCTAACTTGGCCAGCGTCTTTGTCCCCTTCAATTCGAATTGTTCGTTTATCGGGGGATGGTTATTGGATAACCAATCCATACCAAGTACAATATGAAAACCAACCAAACTCATGGGTAATAAACAAATAGGCAGAATATAACCAGCTAGAAGTATTTTTCCGTTTTCAAGGGCTTCGGAGATCTTAACGATTTCGCCACTAGCAGTCTCGACGCTTAGAGTTTTATCTAATTTTGTTAATGGTTCGTTTAATAGACTACATAAATTATAATCAATAAAACTTAAATTGGCACCCGAATCAACCAAAACTCTAGCATAGGTGTCGTTGGCTAGAAACTTACCGGTTATGGTTTCCGGCATGTCAGCGGCCTTCTTTGTGTCGAGTACGAAGACTCGAGAGTTTCCTTTCTTGTTTTGGCCACTTCCACCCGCACCACCAGTAGCAGGCTTGTTCTTTGGGCACTCGAAACTTAAATGGCCCATTTCCTTGCAATTAAAGCAAGTCACCTTCTTCTTCCAACAATTGGCAGCATCATGTCCCGTACGATTACAGGATTCACAGACTTTAGGAGACGGGGCGAAATTACATCGACCCTTGTGGTACCTCCTACAAGTCTTACATGGCGTAGAATTGTTTCGGTTTACGCCCTTGCTTCTAAAGTTGGAACCTCCTCCAGTCTTTCCTTGAGCAACTGTTGTTGGTGTGACCTTCTTATCCTCCTCTTTATTACGGACCATGCCGCCCATCAAGTAACCAGCTAACTCCATTGCAGAGTCAGTGGTTTGAGGCAGGTGAGACCTGACCATGTCACGGATTTACCGTGGCAGTCCCATATATATCGAGTTACTTTGCTGGACTCAGGTTTAACCAGCTGCGGAACAAGGCGACAGTACTCAAGAAACTTAGTGTTGTACTCTCGGAGGTTTGTCCCTATGACCTTATGATTAAGTAACTTGGTTTGGATCTGATCAGTCTCGTGCATGGGACAAAACTTTCCCATTACCATGGCCTTAAACTCTTCCCACGTCAAACCATACATCTTGTCTCTTCCCTTACTCATCAGCAGCGCATTCCACCACTCGTTCAGTTCACCTTTGAACATGAGAGTGGAGTATTGAATTTTCTCCTCCTCGGAACACTTGCTTGTTATCACAATGGTTTCCATTTCCTCGAGCCATCTCACGTTTGTGATAGCTCCCTTGTCACCATGGAAATCCTTCGGTCCATAATACTTAAAATCTTTAAAATAACAACCACTTATTTTGAGTTTCTTGAACTCACGTCTAATTCCATTGTCGGCGTTAGACTCATTCACACTTTCTTCAACACGAGATGGGTTTGGATGGGATTTTTCGGATTTTCGAGAGGGATGAACAGATGGATTAACAGATCGGGAATGTTTGGTTTGTCTAGATTGTGATCTAAACGTGAATTCTTCCTTAACAGCATCTTTAATCATCTTTTGGATTTTGTTCATATATTTTTCGGGAATTTCTTCCTCTCGCTCGTTCTCGGGGCCTTTCCCCTTATCTCTCATTTCTTTCTCTTTTCGAGTGTTTTCATTGTTGTTACTTTGTTCAGACATTTTCTTTTCTTTTCAATTTGGTCTGAAAATTTTAATAACATTTCTTTTATTAAACACACACTTTTATTTATTCACATTTATATATATCACAAGGATATATATATTTCATATTACACATTAGTATATATATCATTTCAACGATATATATAGTTTGCACTATCCTTACATAAGAACGTTTCAAACGTTCTTTATTTATACACATAACATACAGGACTATTTTTACACACATAACTTCACATCGTATTCCCTCATCTTCAGTTCTTCAAGAACTTCTTCACAACCTTCGTTAGTTTGTTGCACTTACGAAGGAATGTTTCTCCAACTTTCTTCTTTTTCTTCTCTTCCTCATCTACCTTCTTCCTCCAATCGTCGGTTTCACGTAGAGCGCGGTCCAAGTGCTCTTCATATGATTGCGGGATTACATTGCGGTATCCATACTGCGGAGGTGGGTTACAGTAACCCAGTGTCACCATTTCGTAATGGTTCCTCGGTTCTGGATACGGAACATAATCCATGTTGGATGAAAGGTAGAGGTAGGTCTTGGCAGCTTGATTCTGCTTTCGAATCTCATCAGCTTGCTCTTGAATTGACGGAACTTCTCCTTGGAATGGTGGGAAGCTTGACAAAGCTTGGTTCCTAAACTTCTCGAGATATTGAACATAGGGATCCACAGAACCATAGCTTGGGTTTTGGGAAGTGAGTGATCCATCCATTGGGCTTGGCATCTCATTAGGATTCTCAGGATGCTCTTCTTCCGGTTCCTCTTCAGTCTCTTCCTCGGGGTCCTCCTCTTCTTCTTCCGGTTCATCTTCCTCCATGGGTTGTGTGGTTTCAATGTTTATTGAAGGCATCTGAAAAGTCTCAAAGGGCATCATAACCCTCATCTTGGGTCTACGAGACGGTCCTTCATTATTGGTTGGTTGGGAGTTGACTTCATTGAGAGTGGAGCTTTCGACATGTCATTCTTGTTGTTCAGAAAGATATTTCATCCATTCGGAGGATGGTTGAGAGTTTGGTAGGTATCCAGTTTGATAGTATTGTGGTATCTCCGAGGGTTGGTAAGTGGAAATCTCCGTTGGATGGTACGTCGGTACTTCAGAGGGATTATACATCGGTAATGTCGGTGGATGGTAGCTTGAATGTCTTGGTGGCTCAATTCCTTGCTTTGGTGGACTATCGGGAACGTCTATTGGATAGTGTCGACTTATGGGGTAGTACACGAGTTTGGTCAAATCGTGTTCCACATCTTGGTTGAAATACGCCTCATAGTATCCATCACTCATGTTGTCTTCAGGGTAGGGTTCGGCGATTCCGGCCTCCTTTGCCTTGCGCATAAAGTCTTCGATATGAGCTTTAAACGACATCTAGTATTATGGGTGGTTTATAATGTAGAGTGGGAAAGAAAGGTTACCAGCCTATCTTATCCCTAAAGCACATAAACAATTATTTCCTATACTTGGATCGAAGCTTTGGTATTGTTTCATGATACCCAATTCGCTAAGATCGATGGCTCTGATACCAACCTGTCACACCCCCGTCTAAGGCCTAGGATAGTGACCCATAAGTTGGTACCGTAATTGTAAATAAATCAGAGTTACGTTAATTTGCGGAAGACTTATAAAACTTTAAGGATCAAAATATAATATTTACAATAAAAGACGGGATTATAAAATACCCATTGGAGTTAACAAAAGATTACTTGTTTATGTTACAAAACCACCATATATTAAGTTTTACAAAATAAAATCCGAGCCATCGGATATATCTAAGCACTTCGTCACTCCAAGTGCTAAACTTGTTCACCTGCAAAATGTAAGAAAATACGTCAGCAACGAATGCTGGTGAACACGCTGACGCAAAACAACTTCTTTTACTTTATTAACCCTCGAGGCTACGCCTGCCTCGGCCCAACGTGGCTTAGGAATAACAAAGTCAAATAACACATTATAAACTAGAGCCTCTACACTAGGTCACCTCACAAACACCGCATCGTTCGACTTAGTTAAGTACCCGTAAATATACACAACTGTCGTACTCCCTACAGGAGAGCGTCCTACGACCAAGGGTGGTGCCATCATGCCCATACATCGCATAGTACCACCTATGTAAGGATCCAGACATATGTATACCATAGCCTTAGGGCTAGGTTCATACCCATAGTCATAACGGTTTTAGAAACACATAGTTCCTTGTAAACAATTTCATATATCAAATTTGACTCATTTGAAAATAAGTTTAAAAGTTTGGGGGCGTATTCACCTTGTCTCTTTAGGATCGGCTTCACTCACCGTCCAAGGGTCTTTCCCTTTCTTTATCTCGCACCTATAGTACGAGTATAAATATTTGTTAGTCCGATACACGATCCGGCTTAAGACCTTTAGTCTTATATCTCAATCCTCGATTGAACCTTCAGTTCAATTCTTATTTACTTGAAAACCTTTAGTTTAAAAGTAAATTATAAACCTTTAGTTTATATAAAAACCCGACGTTTCTTCTTCTCCAAGAAACGTAATCATTTTCTTTATTATTTAAGAATACTCTTTATTCATTAAATAATATTTTCAGAACAAAGAATATATACATATATACTTACACACACACATATATATATGCAAATCACAATATTCAACATTCATTCTTTCATTTGTTTCCTTGTTATGTTTTCTTTTCTTTTCTTTTATCGACGCATCGAGTATAACCTCGACTTAAGGCTTAAGCCTTGAATATAATATTGAATTATATTGTATTCATTATTACGCCTAACCTTAGTGGCGTATAGAAATCCTAGGGACTTGAGCAGCACTCCAACGTCGCTTGATTTCTTTGGTCGTCAAACGATAACGCCAAACTTCAACACTCGACGACTCGCTTATCGAGATTCATTGCCATTTCAACAAACACCGTCTTGGTATGTGGGTGGAGGGTGGCACGCACTTCAAGGAAACTTCAGTACACAAACGAGGGTTCGGGGTACGCTTATCGAGGCAAATCGTTTATATGTTCTAGAGAGATTAGTGAGATGTGAGAGCAGATTTGGTTGTGAGAAATGAACACCCCATGGCTGCTATTTACAGATGAAAAATTGGCTCCAATCGCGCTACGCGATAGGTCCCTGGGCAGGCCTATCGCGTACCGCGATATAGACCTGATGACGCAGAGGGGTAGGTCTGCTACGTGTCGACACATGGCAGGCGCTGCTCCACCTGGCAACACATGGCGACACGTGGCGGCAGTGTTGCCACGTGGTGACATGTGGCAGCACATGGTGCCACCGTGTGCCATGTGGCACACGTGTCACGTTGTGTCAGAAGCTCCATCGTGATACGCGATGGGCTTCTCCTTTTGTCCATCGCGTTGCGCGATAGGACAAGAAATTAGATTTTTCATTTTTAACCCTCAAGTTTGGATTTTGGCAATTTTAGTCCCTAGACTTTGAAAAGATGATACTTTGAACTCGAAATTTTCACGTTGTTACACATTCAATCGATTAGCTTGTTATACCGTCAATTTTATTCTTACCTAGGTAGAGGTTTTCTCCATTGTCAGTCACAACCGTTAAGTTTCGTTATGTATTTCAGTTAGTCTCGTTAAGTTAAGTTAATTAATTTAGCTAAAGTTAGTTAAGTTTAATAGTTAATTAAATTAAAAATCACATAAAATATTGTTCTTAGGTGAGTCTTAGTTAGGGTTTAGTATTAAGATCGTTCTCTCGTGTCCTTTTGTTCGATACTCGGACTTCTTAGGTCTATACTACTTTTGATCGGTACACTTGCCGGTTGTGTGTGGAGTCATTAGGAGTTTCCGTTTTATAAATTTAAACTTAGTTGTGAGTTCCAATGAAAAAGAATTATTTAGACACACATCAATGGTGGGCCAGAAAAATCATGCGTCAAACACTTTTCTGATCGTGGTGGCGGTACTGTGGTTCCCACCAGTTGGTCCTTCATGGTAGTGTTTGAGGATATCTAAGGTTTCCTTTCCAGATACACACCTATGAACAACCTGATCAGCTCATATCCTAAACAAGTATGGATTTTCCCAGAAGTAGAACTTAAGGACGGAGAAGAATTTCTTCCGTTGTTGATGAGTTAGACCTTTTCTTAGAATTCTGCGAGTTAGATAGTTTGCGAAGTCGGCAAACCAAGGACTTTCATCCTCCTTTTTCATGGATGCTTGAATATGCATGAGAACATCGTGTGGAAAATTATCATCGATAATTTCCTTGTGATGCTCTTCTGAAGCTGGGCATTCTAAGCGTGAAAGATGGTCTGCGGCTACATTTATGCTCCCTTCTTGTCCTTGACTTCTTTGTCGAATTCTTAGAGTAGAAGATTCTATCGGATGAGTCTGGTTTTGGCATCTTGCATTTTGAATAGGTATCGTATGGCGGCATGGTCGGTGCAAACTATGGTTTTGGAAAGAACTAGGTAAGATCAAAATTTGTCAAAGGCAAAAACTATGACTAATAACTCTTTTTATGTTGTGATGTAATTTTCTTGTGCATCATCAGAGTTTTACTAGCACAGTAAATTGGGTGAAAATGTTTCTCTATACGTTGTCTGGTTACGCCTCCAACTGCAAAGTCAATTGCATCGCACATGATTTCGAATGGAATATACCAATCGGGTGTAGTCATGATCAGTGCATTGACAAGTTTTTCTTTTAATATGTTGAATGATTCAATACATTCTTCAGAGAAGATGAATGGTGCATTTTTCTCTAGAAGTTTGGCCATAGGTCTAACAATTTTGGAAAAATCTTTTATGAAGCAGCAATAAAATCCTGCGTGACCTAGAAAACTTCTGATGGCTTAGACTGAAGTTGATTGCGGAAGTTTGGATATGGTTTCGAATTTTGCCCGATCAACTTCTAGTCCTGCTTGGGATATCTTGTTACCGAGAACAATGCCCTCTTTTACCATAAAGTGGCATTTTTCCCAGTTGAGTACTATGTTTACTTCCTCACACGTATCCAACATTTTATCTAGGTTTTTCAGACAATGATTGAAGGAGTCTCTGAAGACTGAGAAGCCATCTATGAAAACTTCCATAGAGTGTTCGATCATTTCATGAAATATGGCCACCATGCAACGTTGGAAGGTGGTCGAAGTGTTACATAGCCCAAATGGCATTCTTCGATAGGCGAAAGTGACATATGGACATGTAAATGTGGTTTTCTCCTAATCTACAGGAGCAATGAGAATTTGAAAGTATCCGGAGAATCCATCAAGAAAACAGTAGAAAATTTTTCCAGATAAACGTTCAAGCATTTGATCGATAAAAGGAAGTGGAAAATGATCTTTTCTTGCGGCGTCATTAAGCTTCCGGTAGTGCAGTGCAAACTCGCTAGCCTGTGATGGTCCTCATTGGTATTAGCTCGTCCTTCTTGTTCATTACAACTGTAATTCCTCCTTTCTTGGGTACTACTTGAACTGGACTAACCCAAGGTGAATATGAGATTGGGTAGATTAATACGGGATCAAGGAGTTTGTTTACTTCTTTCTTCACCACATCTTGCATGTTGTGATTAAGACGTCTTTGATGTTGGACCAAGGATTTGTATTCTTCCTCCATGAGTGTTTTGTGAGTACAAAAGGAAGGACTGATCCCTTTGATATCCATGATCTTCCATGCGATAGCCATCTTATGGTTTTTAATAACCTTAATAAATTCTTCTTTCTCTTTTTTGGAAAGGTGATATGAAACAATTACTGGGAGTTAAGAGTCTTTTTCTAGAAAGGCATATTCGAAATGGTTTTGAAGTTCTTTTAATTCTAAGGTCGGTGGTTCTTCGATTGATGGTTTTGATTTTTCATTACTTTCGGTGATCTCAAATACTGCTTATGATGTTTCTTGATTGTTGTTGATAGTATCGAGATTTTCATTTTCTAAAATTGTTTTGGTGATGGTTCCAGTTAAGACTTGTGTTTCTAGTTTGTTACTGATGGAGAAATCTCGCACATAGAAACTCACGATAGAATCGATAATGTCAACACGGTATAATGTGTCATCGTGATATTGCGGATGTTGCATAGACTTTCCTATGTCAAATATGATTGCCTCGTTATTTATCCTGAGAGTGATTTTGTCGGTACAAACATCAATAATAGCCTTTGCAGTGGCTAAAAAGGGTCTTCCTAAAATCAAAGGTATACTTTTGTCTTCCTCCATGTCTAGAATTGCAAAATCTACTGGGAAAACAAATTTTTCGATTTTGACAAGAAAGTTTTCAACAATGCCCCGAGGAATTTTAACGGATCTATCAGCTAACTGAATGCTCATGCGGGTGGGCTTTGGTTCTCTTATCCCTAGTATTGCAAAAACCGCATAAGGCATTAAATTATTACTAGCTCATACGTCAGCCAGGGCATTGCTAACAGACAAATTTTCTATGAGACAAGGGATAGTAAAGCTCCCTGGATCGGTCATTTTTGGCGACAACTTGTTTTGGAGGACAGTTGGGCATTCTTTACTCAAGGTGACATGCGAGAGCTCCTCCAGTTTCCTTTTGTTGGTCAACATTTCTTTAAGGAATTTTGCATATTTCGGAATCTGAGCAATGGCTTCGTCGAAAGGGATGTTGATGTGGAGTTGTTTGAAGAGTTTTAAAAACTTCCCGTACCGAGCTTCCAATCTCTCCTGTTTCAGCTATCTAGGGTATGGAATAGGTGGAACATAAGTTCGAACTGGTCCCTTAGGTTGTACGGTTCCTGTTGGGATCAGTCTTTTCTGTTTTTTATCTGGAACTTCCTTAACTCGTTCTGAGGTTGGTGAGGCAACATTGGTTGTGACACTTCTCAATGTAACAGCATTGGCTGTTGCATTTTGGTTTGTTATTGTGTTGCTTGGAAAAGCGTCGGGTGGTCTTTCAGAAAATTGTAGGGTAACTTGTCCGATCTGAGTTTCTAGATTCTGCAATGATGCTTGTTGACTATTTTGGTCAGCTTCATGCTTCAACAATACTCCGTTGATATCAATGGCTCTTAAGTCGGCCTTCTTTTCTACTTCATTTGTCTTGGTCATGATTTGGATCAACATATCTTCATTTTTTTAGTAGATGGGATTTTGATGGCTACTGGAACTTTGTTCTTGAAATTGAGGTTTAGGTTTGAAAGATTTATTCATCTGCCTCTTTTCGAATCCGGGTAGGGTTTGAGTGTTACCTCCGTCCTTCCAACTGAAATTCGGGTGGTTTATCCATCCTAGATTGTAGTTGCTGAAAGCTTTATTTTAACGAGCGATGAAGTCAACTTATTCCATGGCCATAAGGACTTTTTTACACTCACTCATATTGTGTGTTCCTCCACAGGCGTCACAGGTGATCTTGGTATTTGATAGTTCGGCTTGAAGTTGTTCGAATTCTTTAGAGAGTGCTTCAAGCTGTGCGGTGACAAGGGTGCTGGAATCGAAGTGGTGCATTCCTTTATGTGTTGGTGTAGATCTTGGTGGGTTATAAGCGAAACTCTTGTTTGCTGCCTTATCTATGATTTCAAATGTTTCGTTAGGTGATTTGGATCCCAGGTCTCTAGAGGCGACTTGGTCGATGACCTGTTTGTTTTGACGGAATTGTGCGTCACAGAAAGTCTGTACTTGTAACCATACGCTCAGTCCATGATGTGGGCATCTTCTCATACGACTTTTTTATCTCTCCCATGCTGCATGTAACGAATCATCATCATCGGTCCGAAATCCGGTAATATTGGCTCGATATTTGGCAGTTTTATCAGGCGGAAAGTAGTTAAGGAGAAAATGTTCAACCATTTGGTCCCAGTTGGTGATGGAATCAGAGGGAAGAGATTCTATCCATTCTAAGGCTTGTCCCCTTAGGGAGAAATAAAAGAGTTTGAGTTTGATCTGATCTTCTGAACATTTTTGAATTTTAAAGGTTCCGCGGATTCGTAAGAATCGAGATATATGAGAAAGAGGGTCTTCGTCGAGTAGAACGTGAAATTGAACTAAATTTTCCACCATATGAATGGTGCTTGATTTGATTTCAATATTTTTGGTGATTTCAGGTGCAGCCACTTTGTAGCCTTCGAGGGTTGGCTTGGCATATTGGCTCATGTTTGGTTCATCATTTTGTGCTTCCATCATTTATTCGGCTTGTTTTTATCTAGATGCCGTGGTGTCTACTTATTCGTCTTTTATTGTTTCAGCGGTTTATGTTGCCCGTTTGTGTATTCTTCGGGAAAAACTCGTTCATGATCAGAAATGGGAGAAACAAGCTCAGGTCTAAATACAGATGACTTGCATAGGATTAAATCAAATTTAAAACTAATGGTTAAGCTAGCCTTAAAATAAGAAAAATCTAATCTAATGGTTAGTAAAAAGAAAATAAAATAAAAGTTAAAAGTTTATACAATGATAAACAACGATTAAATTAAAACTTGGATCGTTCTTAGAAACGTACCGTGTCCCCGGCAACGGCGCCAAAAACTTGATGTTCGTGTGCGTGCGGTTATAAAATTGGATGATTGGAAATTTAGCTTTCGCACAAGATCGTGTTTAAAATTTATAAAAGTGATTTCTACTAAGACTAAACACACACAAAATAGGCAAGTGTACCTATCGTATATGTAGAATAGTATTGGTAAGAACCAAGTATCGATCCGTGGGCACAAATGTTTCTAATCATAAATCTTTGTTTTACTTTAGTCAGAGAGTTTAATCATTTTTGGGGTTGATTTTTAAACTTTAATAGAAATACTTATATATAATATATAGGTGACAAGAAGAGAAATTCTAAATGAGTAAATCAATTATATAAAGGTTACCATCTAAGATCAAGAATCCACTAAATTCTTCCTTGATGATTATTAAGCAAACATGTGATAAACTTGGGCTAATAATATATGATAGAATAGCCCCTCATTTCTAAACGAACATATTATGTGACATAAAAGAAAGTAGCATGCATATTTTTAAGTCCACCCATGCTTAATCTCATACTACTACGAGAATGTCAATTTAAGTAGGCAAGAAGTTTATTAAACTAGAAAGATTAGGATTGACTTCGATTTATCAAATACCAATTTTAACAAATTTGGGTGGTTATAGTTTAGTCACACAAGCTCCCCTTGGTTGATTTAAGTGTGTTATAATTACACATTCTTTAACTTATGATTTATTTAACTAGCATGATAACCTAAGCAATCGTGTTAACAAATTTTATTTCAAAATTATCAAAACTAGAGAAATAGATCATAGCTTATATCTCATCATTTCTAAGTACAATACAAGGATCCATGTTTTATCTTGAATAAGTTATCAAGGTGTTCTTTTTACCATTTCTTGTTAACATTAGTGAATCATGAATGATTGTTAATCATAAACCTTGATGTATTGAGTTAAAGTGATAAACATTTTTCATCAAAAGATAATTGCAGAATAACCATGTACTTTACCAACCTAAATCACATGGTAAATGGAGTTTAGCTCAAAATGAGCATGGTTACTAACATTAAAAGAGATGAAAATAACAAACACATGATCAAACTAGAACAATCTAACCAAATGTGGATGAATCTTCCTTCTTCAATGGTGATGGATGACGATGATGATAACCTCCAAGCCTTCAAACTCTCCACAAGACCTTCAATATGAGTGTAAAGTTGGTGTTTTTATAAGTGAAACTCGTATAGAATTCTTCTTCAAGCACCCCAAATGATTGCAATATGCTCCTCTATTTATAGGTTGTCTGGTTGATCAGGCACGACCCCGTGTAAAGGGAAGCGCGCCCCCGTGTCCAGGTGTCCAGTCACATTATATGCTCTATCAGATTGTACATGATGACTCACCACGGGGGCGTGCTTCCTAAGGCACGGCCCCGTGTTTTTGGGTGTCTCTTATATCTTCTTTTGTCTTTTCTGAAAGGTGACCATGGCACCGTCTTCTCTGAAGCACGGCCACTTGTCCAGCTGTCCAGTATTTTGTCTTTTCTTGCATATTGTTGTCTTTTCTGAAAGGTGAGCACGGCCCCGTGTTTTCTGAAGCACCCCCCATGTTCTCTGAAGCACGGCCCCATGTTTTCTAAAGAACAGCCCCATGTTCACTGAAGCATGGGGGTGTGTTCCGTGAAGCATGGGGGTGTGTTTTGCTGTTTTCTTGGGTTTTATTTGGTTTTTCTTTGGCTTTTCATTAGTTTCTTTTTAACATGATAAGTAGTTATTTGAACTATATTATTTGATAAAAGTTGCAGTTTTTAGAGATTATTTATGTACATCACCTCCCTTATATTCACTTTCCTTTCGTTGATCCTTATACTTTTCCTTCGTATTTTTCTGTATGGCTGGTTCTTCCTAGCCTGACAAGGGGAATGGGACGAAGAAGAGCAACCCGATGGACTTCGTTGGGTGTCGTATGTCCCGTGATGACTTTGACAGTTTGGTCAAAGTTTATCATATTGATCCTTCGTTCAAGCCAGAGTTTCCTACTCCTGGAAAAACGGTGAGGCAGGCTCCTACCGGCAAGATTGCTATATACAAGGAGTATTTTCTCCTTGGAAACTTCCGGCTGCCACTCATCCATTTCTTGCTAGAGGTTTTGGCTGTGTTTGGGTTGCACTTGACCCAAATACATCCTCTCGGGATGGCGCGCCTTCGCCATTTTGAGTATACTTGTCATTGCATGGGTATTACTCCCTCGGCTGACTAGTTGGTGGCTTTCTACCACTGCCGCTACTCCCAGGGCTGGTACAATTTGTTTACCCATTCTGGGGCCAAAGCCATCGCTCTTGACGCGCCAAGATCTTACATGAGTGGAAGAGTACTTTCTTCTACGTCAATGCGCACGTGGTTCCTCATGTGATGTACTTTTCTGATGTCAAGGAGCTTCCGGAGCCTAAACCAGTCCCATATTCCGAGACGGACATGTTTAATACTTTACAGGCCAACGATTCCCCTCTTCGTCTGTATCTAGAGCGTGCGCTGATGCTGTTTGGGATGAGTCGCATCTGGAGTGATGTGATGATGGTCCCTTACATCCAGAACGGTGGTCAAGGTAAAGAACTGCTAGTTACCTTAGTTTCTTTTATATATATTATGTATCTCATAGAGTGTTTGTTTTCTGCATTGGTGGAGGACCCACTGTTGTTGCAGCCTTCACCTGAGGGTACGAAGATCCTCTTTCGGCGGGAACTGGGTCCTCGGGAGGAACCTATCCTTACAAGGATTGCTCCTAACTTTGTGTTACCTCTTCCTATGGGGCAGTCACTGCCGCCGCGGCCGCTGCCACTTCCCAGCATCGTTAACCCAAAAGAGGGTAGGTTGGCAACATTTTCCTTTTTTACAGTTATGCGAGATACTGATTTGTTTTGTTTGATTATATTTTCAAGTAAACGGTCTCACATTGTGCGCCTACCTAAATGCGACGGGAAGGCGGCACAAGGTGGTCGTTGGAAGGCGGTTGCGCCTCCGAGAGGTTCTTCCAAAAGATCTCTCGAGCATGATGATGACAATGTTGTCATCGTGTCTAACGTCCCGTTTGGACCGCTTGTCGTTTCTTCAACAACATTTCTTAGTTCGTCTGTGACTGTCGCCGGCGCACCTTTACTCCCAACCACTAGCAGCCAGGCTACAGGAAGAATCCCATTGCCTTCAGTCTTTCAGCCTGGAACTGTTGTGGACACTAGTACACTCTCGGCCGGCTGCACTCAGGCTGTTGAAGGTCTTGTGGTGCTTTCAGTTTTTTAGCCTGGAACCGTTGTGGTTACCAACGTATCCCACGGTTCGTCTCTTGGTCCCGTCGTGAACACCGGAACGTTCATTGTCCCACATCATGTGGGGTTCACGGCTGTGGAGGATCATAAAGAAGAGGAGGAAACTCCTCTCTTCAAGAAGCCCTGCCTCAGCTGACATTGGGGCGGTTGTCAGCAGTAAGTTTTTTGATTTTGGTGGTGGTAGCAGCGGTGGCGCCAGTGGTTTGACAGGGAATGTAGATATAGACCCCCACGATTCAGTAGAGTCCAAGCAGGCTTGTCAGCCTAAATGGAAGATTACCCGCGGCGCCAATTTTGAACATCCCACTGTGTGTTCTGAGTTTTTGGAGCATGTGTTCCCACCTGGTGTACGTATTGCTCGCAAGTTCCAACCCCGCGACAGTTTGGCATTTGATGTCATTTTTGACCATATCCGGGTTCTGTCCAGCGTGGCGGAGCTTATTCATGATTACCGAGCTCTCCATGCAGAAAAGATTGAGGCTACTGCCTTAATGAGGGAAATGGAGCTTGCCGTGAAGAATGGTGAGGAGGCCGCCTGGAGGGTGGGTCGCGAAGCAGTAGAGAACCGCCAAGCTCTGGCTGCTGCTGAAGGAAAGTTGGCTAAAGCTGAGGCAGACTTGGCAGAGTCTATCTGTGAGCGCCCTGAGCGCTACAAAGAGTTCCAGGCTGCATGCAAGAAATCTAACAAAGATCTTGCTGATGCGCGCAACCGGGCTCTTGCTGCAAAGGAAGCCACCGCCAAGCATGAGCAGGAGAACGCCAACCTGCTCAAGCGGATTGACGAATTACAGGTTGTAGCAACGCTGAGGAAGGCGGATGTGGGGAAGTTGGCTGATGTGATCGCCATTAGTGAGTAGACTATTGAGTCTTTAACTGCTTAGTGTGCTGCCTCTGTCAACGACCGCGATTGGCTGCTTAAGCAGGCTATCCGCAAGGTAATTCTTTCTTCTTTTGTTATATTTATTTTATTTTATTAGTACCGAAGCATCTTCTGTACTTTCAGGTTGCCCAACCAATCATCACTGTTGATGATATGACCAAGAGCGTTGGGCGTCTTGTCACGGCCGCACAGAAACTGGGGCACAAGTCTGGGTTCCAGGAGGCGGTAACGCACTTGCGAGACCAACTTCCTCGTGAAGCCTAAGTGCTTCTTGGCATTGATGTGGAAGCGAAATATCAAGCTGCTAAGGCTGAATATTACGCGCTTTCGTTTCCTATCATGTCTGTCGTTGCCCAATACGCCAAGGAATAAAATGGCGTGAAGCTGCTGAGGGAGTTGTAGGAGCCAACTCAAGCGGGTCCCTCTTCTGCAGGTGATGATGATGTTGTAGCGCCACAGAATCCCACTGAGGAGAATTTAGAAGATCTTGTTGACTATGAAGTTTCTCCCCGTGTGGATTAAGTTTTTTGTATATAAGTCTAGGATAATTGTAATGTACTCTGTTGAGCGGATTTTGGTATCCACTTTTGAAAATATCTTTTAAATTAATGGAAAGTAATTATATTGAATAGTTTTCCACTACACATTTGTTTCTATTTGTGCTACTAAGACTTGTTAAATGCAGGGTATCGTTTTCATTCATTGATAATGGCCTTTGGCCCGTTTGTTACAAAATGAAATCGATTTATATGTAACATCTTCGCAACTGCGCCGTGTTCCATGTTCTTGGTACCGGTGAGCCATCGAGTTGCATTAGCACATATGCACCCTTGCCTAGGACCTTTCCTATCTGATAAGGCCCTTCCCCATGTTGGTGACAGTTTTCCTTGCGCGTGCGCTCTTGATGCCTCATTGTTGCGAAGGACGTAATCTCCTGCATTGAATTCCCAAATTTTTACTTTTGAATCTTAGTACTTTTGGAGTTGGCGTTTGTAGTTCTGCTCCCGCATTGCGGCCAACTCTTTTCTGTTTTCCAGAAGCATTAAGTCCAAGTGCCTTCGCATTTCATAGTCGCTTGGTAACAAAATCCTTGGTGATGGCAAGCCAATTTCCGCTGGGATCATTGCGTCTGTTCCATAAGTCAGGCTGAACGATGTTTCCGCGTTGCATATATTTTTACATTTATGTATTACGTTGTCTCTGAAATTATATTACGGTACCCCTAAAAAAAAATTATTGCGATGAGAAAAGGGAGCTGGATTTTCTTCGGCCAAAATAAAAAGCAGGTAACGGTGGTGTGTAGAAGATGATACGAAGAAGTAAAGAAAAGAGAGTAAATGATTAACTTTTTATTTATTTATTTTTTTTTTTTGAGGTGATAATTGTATGCTTTCGATTTGAACCTTTTAACCCCTAGTTATACTCGGAGAATCCCTCAATAGGTGGATCGATAGGGGCTCCTTCCGTCCAGAGTCGTGGCCGGCTTAGGCTACCTTAAGTCAATAGGGGTTATGTACAAAGTACTCGGTGTTACTTAGTTGGTCGGTTTAAAAAAACCCCAGTTATAGGCTTGCGGTAAACATTTTCAACTTCTACCATTAAGTTTATATTAAATTAATTTTGTTACATAAATATTACTATACTACATAATTAAAATCGTTCCGTTTTGTACTCAATTTAACTAAAAAATTTATACCTTTAATAACGATTTTCTAGTATCTACGTCAATAATCATATTTTTGATGTAAAAAATAAAGTGATTGGGTATAGTTTTTGAGATAAATAAAAGCTTATAAACTTATAGTGATTTCTATTTATTATAATTTGGTCGGTAAAACTTATATCAATGTATGCTAACGTATACAAGCTCTTCCATTATGACCCTCCAGGTTAAAATGTTTGGTTCCATCACTATCTAAAACTTCGTTTTCGTTTTTTAAAGTTTTATTAAAAGCTCAAAATGACTAAAAAGCTACTATTTAATTAAAACTTAAAAAACCGGGCGAATTTACACATGAAATGTGTTACCAGGCATCGGTATGTGTGAAACGGGCAACCATGCCCCAGTACGTGCGAAACTAGTAACCGGGTGCCGGTACACGTAAAACGGGTAACCCGAAGCCGGTATGAGCGTAACGCAAATCCTTACCCGGGACACACAAAATGTGTGACCAGGTGTCTGTACCTAGGAAATGTGCTACCGGGCTACACTACGTGCAAAACATGTTACCAAGCCCTAATACATGCGTAACCGGGTCTCAGTATGTGGGAAGCTGTGCCCGTTCTTCCGAAACGGGTAAAAAATTATTCTTAACGTATGTTTTAAAAAACCACGCTACTCTGAACTTATATTCTAGATCTGCCAGTGACTGCAATATCATATACTAGGATAGTACCCGTGTTACACACGGGTTGAAAATCGATAAATAACAAAATCAATATAGACAACCGTAAAATTTCATAAATAGACAACCATATATTAACATTAGGATGGCATAAACAAAATCTTAGAAAGTAACATTGTCTACATAAAAAGTTAATAGTTACACAAACTTGTCTATATTAGCAAAGTCATGAAAATATTTAAATCGTATTATCCCAGTATGAACTTAAAAATTTTCATCCAAAAACAAAAGCATTTTTCTATAGAACCTGAATGAGAATATCTCATAGAATAGTAACCAAGTTTCAAAAGTGTTCAAATTAGGTTACTTATGCATATTTTTCCCAAATCGGGTCACTAAATCTTCAAATAAAGTCTCATCTATTCTTCGCCACTCAACGTCAACATAAAAAAAAGATAAAAAGAGTTCCTATATGAAACAAAAAAGATAAAGACTAAAAAACATGTTAAAACCTTTAATTTAATAAAATATAAAAAAGTTGAGTGACTTAATTGGAACACTTTTTAAGTTGAGTGAACTAATTGGAATACTTTTGAAACTTGGTTACTATTCTATGAAAACAAAACAAACCATGCAACATGATTTAGTATTAAACTAAAATGTTAATTTATGTCATAATGAGTTTATTTAACATTAATATCTAGAAAATTATGTAAAACTAAAAACAAAATGTGTGAATGTAATAATTACCATATAAATATAGAAAACCATAAAATTTCACATGAAAACATTTAGAAAATCATAAAATTTAACATAACTTTATAACCACAATCTTAGAAATTTAGATGTTTTAAAAAAATGCAACAAACTGGTCATCAAAATCATAATATTTTTTCACTGTTATATTAAACAAACACACATAATAAACATAACTTAATAGCCAAACTATTGATCATTCAGATTGTCTTAATACAAGCTTAATACTAAGACAAACTAAATATACACATAAAGATGATAGACCAAAAGAAGATCCAAACATTCATGTCGGAGTCAAATTTACCAACCATTAACTACTTTAAAATTTCACACAAAAAAATTACATTCACAACCTGACAAACGAAATAAACTATTATGGAAGTTTATTGTACGTTTTTGAAAGTTTCTAGTTATGGACTAAACTAATAACTTACACATAAAACACAAAGTAAACAATGAAAGTAAAATTTTAGAGTAATCAACTATATAACTAAGTTATTGAATAAGTGTTACCTTAAATTTAATCTTCAAACTCCAAAAAGTTTAGAAGATCATTAAAATTTGACTCGTAGTTCTCACACTCTAACAACCATTTTACCTTCTCACTAACTGCATTTCCAAATTCAAATGTGCTCTTTCTTTTCTAACATTAGCAAGTTTCAAGTGATCCAAATCTCTTAAAAGAAACATATCATTAGATTCCAATATTGATTTAGGATAGTACCCGTGTTACACACGGTGTAACATATTTAAAAACATAATATATATGTAACATCATATAAATTTAATGAAATGAAAATGTTGTGCTTATAAATAAAGGATACTTTTACATGAACTATAAGACATCATAACTTATTTGAGTAAAATACAAAAAACATAATAAGACTAACAAAGATAAATGAAAAGTTAAAATATTTTATAACTTATACCATTAGTACAATAATAAGCAAACAAAGGAAATTAGTCTCCAAATCAATAAAACAATTCTACAATGTCGATTCAACAAAACTTCTCTCTCAATGTTGATATAAAAGATGAACTATATCTAAGATATTTATTACACATCAAAAACTGTAATGTTTATTTCTCTAAGATAATACTCATGTTTATTTACACATCAATTTTAAACAATTATTACACATCAATGTTAAAAGATGTAAAAGATGAACAATATATAAGATATTTCTTTTTTATAAGAATATTATAAAATTATGTTACAAAACAAACTGTTATGACAATCAAAAACTTAAATTTAGTTTTTCGTAATACTATAATTAATTGATCTTTAAAATAAAGTATTAATCAATATTCAATAACATGTTAATTTTCATTCAAGTGTATGACATATAGTTGGTTCCTAATATATATCATTAAGGAATTAGCCAAAGTTTTCTCATCCATTTTTTATAACTCGTTTGTGGATAAATTATGTTAAATAATTATTGAATACATATAAATATAATAATAATCTAATATTGTTTTTATAGATTGTGCTCTTTAGCTTTTATGTTTTTTTTTTCAATGTGTGTCCATTTAACTCGTTTTCTTTGTAGCTATACTATTTTTTACCCATTTAGACAATTGAATCTACTTAGGAGATTAAACTTTTGGTCATATTTCGTACATGCTAATTTAGTAGTGATGAAAATAGAAATTTACTTTTATTAAACTTTAAACATAAAAATATTTAGAAAATTTTTTTTTCTTATGGGAATAATATGAATAATTTAATAAAACATTCCATGTTCACTAATAGTTATTTTACGAAAAAAATGTATAAATTGAGAAGAAAACGTTTTTTATTTTTAGCAACCACTATTTGTTTGGCAGTTATGCTAAAATCATTTTATGCCTCATTTTTAGATGTTTAAAAATAAAATATTAAATGTAAATTAATGGTTGTCAACTTAAAAATTGATTTGAAGTAAAAACCTATATTATCCCAAGAAAAGTATTATCCCTTTGTACAATAAACATAGTGATTAAAATACAATTTAAAACATAAATTAGTATATGATACATACGAATATGGTTGATGACTATTAAATAAACTTTATAATTAATCTTATTTAAATGAATAAAAGTTAAAAGTTACAAATAATTATTATTTTAGTTAGGAATAAGGTATTCATATAATTTTAATAACATAATTAAAAGTGTTTACTAAATAAAGAATTAATTAATACCAGTCAAATTTTTAAGTAATTGTATTTAATATATCAATAATTTTGGTAATACGATTATTATTGATATAAATTGAACAAATGAAAGATTAATATATTTAAGGGAACGATTATTATTGATATACTCGTTATTATTGATATCTAGATTAGAGTCCGTGTTACACACGGTTGAAAATATAAAATCAATAACATAAGAACTTGTAAAAAATATACTTAATTTTTTCAAACCCGGGTCATAGTTCAATATGGTTCCAAATGCTAGTATTTGAACTAAAAATATATTTCAAACCCGTGTCATATTTGAAACGAAAGTACGAAATAATTCGTAGTAGTTGTAGAGATTATAATATTGGATTTAAAATTGAAATAGATTGGAAGATATTTTTGAATTTCGGTTTGTTAATATTAACAAACTTGTAACTTAGAATTGACTGGTCAAGATTACTAAACTAAGAAAACTGTAACTATGTTAATTTTAGTTTTTTTTTTAAATATAGTCAAAGTCCAACTGTATAATATATTTTGTAAATTTCATATAAATGTTGAGAATTTGAATTTGAAAATTATTTAACTCTTTTTTTTAAAAAAAATTCATATAAATACAAATGAGAATATATTATTATTATTATTAAAATTATAATAATTTCCAAATTTACCAAATTTAAAGTCAAATCATATTAACAAAAATAGTCAAATTTAGTCAAATTTACCGTAAAGTTAATTTGAATTTGAATTGGGGAAAATAAATTGAAATTATTTCATAATTCTTTAATCAAAGAACTTAATATTTTATTAAGAAATTAATATAAAATGAATTAGTAAAATATAAAAACGATTTAGTATGAATGATCAAATAGTAAATCCGGACGGAAATTTATTTAAGTTTTAACAAAAAAGGAAAGTATAACTATATAAATTGTAATAATGGGATAATTAAACTAAGTCAAACCATATAAAATAAAATATATATTTAATTATTTAGATTGGAAAGTTTAATTAATTGTTCATTCGGTTATTTAAACAAATAAAGAAATTCAAACTATATAAATTGTATTAATGGGAAAATTAAATGTGTATATAATTTAAATTAATGTACATTATAATCTTACAAATATAGAATATACATGAATATTCAAAAAAGAAAAATACATCAATATAAAAAATATATATAAATCTTATAAACTAATGATTAATCCAGAAAATAGGTCATATGAGTCGGGACAATAACCTGAAATGATAAAGTCGAATATTAATTCATACTATGCAATATTTGAATTATAACTTTATAACCGGAAAGTTTGAATGGTCTTACCAAAAAAACGAAATAGTGAGAATGACCATGGTATCTCGGATTTCTTTTTAGAATTTAAAGTGAAATTAGTTTGTATCAGTCGGGACATTGACCTGAAATTATAAAGTAGAATATTAATGTTGATATTATGGAACATTTGATATTTAATTTATAACCGTAAAATTTGAATGTCTTACCGAAAAAAAAAATAATGATAATAACCATGGTATTTCAGATCTTGATTTAGAAGGTAAAATGAAATATTCCTTACATCAGTCGGGACAATAACCTGAAATAATAAAGTTTTGTTATAACATTGATATTATGGAAGATTTGCATAATAATTTCTAACCGGAAAATTTAAATGGCCTTACCGGAAAAACGAAATAGTGATAATGTCCATGGTATCTCCTATTTTTATTTAGAACCTAAAAGAACAACATGTATAACAAAAATACAGGAAAAATATAAAATTTCAAATAAAATATAAAACAACCATTGTTATAGATATAACACATCACCGGAAAAACTTACCGGAAAAACGTAATAGCGTTCACATATCAATTACATCGTCGTTTTTTATTTACAACATAAACTGATTATAATAAAATCATATAACAATGAAAATCAAGATAAAGGTTAGAGGAAAACATTACCGGAAAGAAGTATAGTCTTGTCGGAAAAACATATATCAACAATCAAAAGTTTATTATAAAATATAACATTACCGGAAAACGATTAATACAAATCTAGATCTAGATGAAAAGAATATATGAGATGGTGGAAGAAGAATTCGGCTAGTAGAGAAAGAGAGAAAATATGTTTAGGGTAAAAATTTGTTAATTGTTAAGGTTTAAATATAGGGTAGGTGATGATTTGGCAAGAGTATGAAAGGAAATTTGTGAGTTGACATTGAGGTGGCATCCTATGTGGACACCCTAAAGTAGTGACATGTGGAAATTACTCCTTGCTTTAATAGTATGCATAGATTAATTAATGATGTTTTATAAACTTTGTATTTGTTACGTCAAGTTTTAACGATTTTTACTAGGTGTTGCCACCATTAGAAATTATTTATAATTTATAAGGAAAATCTGTTTGTAAAAATATTACCATTTATCTTTATTATTAAAATATTTGAGTGCCAAACACCAAACTTGACCACTTCGAGTTTGGATTTAGTTGCAACTATCCCGACAACAAGTTGCACGTTTGATCTTTATTGAGTATTTTACGCGCTCCTATGTTAAATAAATCTTAATTTAAAAGTTTGGCCACCTTAATATTTTTGAAAAATGAAAGCAAGACCAAGACATGACAAGTTACCAAAGACAAGGGACTAAAAGTGAAAAATCTGGAATCTTGATCCTTCGCGCTACGTGAACGGCCAAGGATCTAGCACTTCGGGCTACTCGAAAGAGCTAGGATTAAACCAAGGTTCGGACAGCTTCGCGATGCGTGAAGAAGCACCTCAGGGCTACTTCGCGCTACACAAAGTAGTGACCTTTATGCATGTGTGACACGTGTGGAGATATGGCAACACGTGCTAGCCCACGTTGCAAACCTGAAGATTACACATCAGTATTTATGTCGGTTCACGCGACCCGAACTGGCAGAGGCTTGTTCCTTCGCGCGAAGCAAAGGAGCACAAAATATGCTATAAATAGGGGGGTCACGACACTTCCCATCTAACACCCAAAATCTCTCTCTCACACACACTTTACCTCGTTTTGCATAACGAGCATCATAGTGTGTGCCAAGCCCCAAATTTCTGATGGTATAAACTCCAGTCCTCGACATAGAGTAATAGTGCTACTCGTACAAGCTTAAGCATACAAACTCCGAATACCCGTGTAAGATAGGGGTTCTGCCAAAGTTATTATTTTATTATTATATCATAGCTTAGACCCCAGTCGGGGGGTATAACCTACACCTTGATCAAACTTATAAATACAAAGGTTATAGTTAAAATAATATTTTTTTATAATTAAGAAACATAGAATTTTATATACATGAGGATATAGTTAAAATATTGTTTCTTCATGATTAAGAAACATAAGATTTTACATACAAGGGATATAGTAAGATGTTTCTTCATAATTAAGAAATGTAAATATGCAAGAGGTATACTCAAATTAGTGTTTCTTCATAATTAAGAAACATAAGATTTTATATATAAAGATTATAAATAAATGGCATTTCTTCTTGAAGTAGAAACCTATTATAGATGTTTCTTCGTGAAGAAGAAACTCAGTCAATGATTGGCAAATCAACAGAGAGATTAACTATCTTATTTTATTCAAACAAATGATCAATCAAGATTTAAAGCTATCAAAACCATACTAAGGGTCTGTAGCTGGATCAAGAGGTGATCTAGGTATTTATAAACCTATTTGTTTATAGTTTAAACATCGTTCATTCGCGAAGGTTTTCAAGCGAGATCACTACATCATTCAAGACAGACAATCACATGTGTATACATTAAACCTTTTACAACCAGTCATTAAGATAAACGGGTTGTTTATCTTAACAAGTCAGTAAAATTTTTATATGAGATTACATGATCTCTAACATACAAAGATTTAAGGAAATACATGATCCATGTTATATACAAGATAAAAAATAAAAAGCTACACATATGTCTAGATCCAAAAGTAATATGTCTAGTCTATCAATCAAGGCTACGTCACCGCAGACTAGCAATCATAATAAAGTTCTCCAATTGTCATCAGTTCCTGGATAACCGTAATTATGTGTGTATGGCAAGTGTTACAAATCCCAGAAATAAGAGACGTTTCTCTGAGCTTGTATAGAAAACTAACTTGTCAGTCAAAGATTTATTAAATGTTTTTAGAGTCAACGATTCATCAACATATCGCTGACGTATTTTCCCCCACATTTCATGGAATCAGATTAATACAAGTAGCTAGGAATTAGAGTCACTTAAGGAGTTAGATGCCCGCAAGGTAGAAATGACTCAGTTTTAAATTATTAAAATATTGTAAACAAGATTTAAACATGATTTGTAAATCAAGTACTCGGGTATTTATAATCCAAGAAGTTTTCAAAATATGTTAATATTTTATTATGAACAAAGTATTCCACTAAATAACCCACAACTCTAATATATTTACAAAACATGTACTAACTATTGGTCACAAGCCTATGCCCTAAGTCGGGTGTGACATGAATGTATAAAAAAATCATAGAAACCTTAACATTTAAACAATAAAACTTTTATCTAATAATACATAATCTTGTAACTTGTGACATATACTTATAATATGCAGTTTTCATATAAACAAGTATAGAAATTCATAACCAATAAATGTATAAATATAAACGGTTTCAGAGGGGTGCCTGGTAATGTGGTTGAGATAGTATTTCTTCTCCTAAGATTGGTCCATACATACATTCTTTCATATTGTAAGGCCTAGGAACCTTACGACGGTTGGATTTACTAATGAAACACAATTCTTAAACCAAAGATTTCATTCACTATGCAACAAAAATATCGAAACATTCAATTCATAACTAAGATCATGTCTACAAACATAAACATACATAACATAACGTGGAAGCCAACCTTTAGTCGAATGGTCCGTCGATGCTTTACGTCCTAGAACACTAATATCTTCAAATCAACACATGCTTTTATAAGCAATTAAGCCCATATTTGGATATGATCTGCTGTAGTCCATCACCTATGCTTATAAATGTGTAGCTTGTTGACAAAACTATGAAAATTCCACATGGAATTATAGAAAACGTGTTAGTTAAGATTGTTAAGTTTGTGTTTCCTGCTAATTTTGTCATCTTAGACATGTACGGGGAATCCAAATATATTATCGTTCTAGGTCGTTCATTCCTAGAAACTGCCCAAGCTGCAGTTAATGTATTCGAAGGAAAGTTAATTCTTAGAGTAGAAGACGAAGAAATAAATTTAACATCAAGGTTAACACAAAAAAAACAATAAAAAATTCTTCAGCATATCTCTTATATATATATATATACATACTTAGACTGATTTATGAAAATACCAGTATCATATTGTTTGATTTGTAAACCAAGAAAGAAATTTACTTCATCCAGCATATTCATTTCAAACTAATCATGCATCTTTTTAGCAAATTCATCAACAAGAGTAGATCGAGCATATAGATCCATATATAATATCATCAACATATATTTACAAAGACAACAATTCAGTATCTTTCTTTTTAACAAACATTGTGTTATAAACTTTGAAGAAAGAAAGTTTTAACATGTAATACCATGCTTTAGGGAATCGATTAAATCCTTTATTGCCTTACAATGCTTATAAATGTGGTGAGGTTTGACACAGTCTTCAAAATCGGGTAATTGAGACATATAAACGTTTTCATTAATTATACCATTTAGAGAGAACATCGGTTTTCTTCCTTGTGGTTTGACCAAATATACGGTTTTAGTCCAGTAGTTTCAAATTTGCGGTTTTCATCCAGTAGTTTTGTTTTCATTTTCAATTAACCCGACCCAACTAACCTCGTTAACTCTGCTCGTTAAACCCATTAGTGTGCCCTTCACGTGAGGGCCGATTTCGTCCTTAATTGGTTATGTCATCGTTTGGCCTGTTTATCTACCAAATGTGTCATGATCGAAGCCACGAGAAATGAATCGTAGTCCTTGTTTGTTCGTGTAGGGTTTGTGGAATACGAAGGAAAGAACGGCGAAAAAGAAAATGGAATTTGGGAATTAAGGTTGGGATTTATTTGGTTAGAAGGACAAAAGTTCCCCCTCACATGAGAGGCACACTGATGGGTTTAACGACCAGAGTTAACGGGGTTAGTTGGGTCGGGTTTAATACGAAAATCACAAATCTGAAACTATTGGACTAAAACCACAAATTTGATCAAACCACAGGGACGGAAACCACATTTCTCTCTACTATTTAAAATGCATTTTTGATATCCATTTGATAAATTTTAAATTTTTAGCTCATGCAAAACAAATAGAATCCTTAAGGATTCCAATGTAGCAACCGAAGCAAAAGTTTTTTCTTAGACTACTCTCATTGGCAATTTCATAATGAGATTGGTGGGGCCGTAGTTAAAAAAAATTGAAAAAGAAAATAAAGCAATTTAAATTGGCAATCTGGGGTGATAGAGCAAACCCAGATTGCAATCCAAACTAACCCCCAATAACTTAATTATTCAATTAACTTTTAATATATGAACTAAAAAAAATAATTAAATACACAATATTTCTTAAAAAAAATTATGAACATTCCGACATAAATTTTATTTAAAACGAACTTTTTAAAAAAAATACTTTTTTTAAGTTGGGATGGGTTGTGAATGTGTGTAAAGATTGGGGTGAATTAAATTATGTAGATTGAGGAGAGATAAATTAATTTTATAATATGAGATTGGGATTGTTAGATTGCCAATGGGAGTAATCTTAATCAATGACTTCTTGTTAATCAAATCCTTTTGCTACTAATTTTGCTTTGTTTATAGTCACAACGCCATTTTCATTCATCTTATTCCTAACGTCCCATTTAGTCTAAGACGGTGTGGCCATTAGGAGGAGCGAGGATATACAAGTTTCAAAGCTTGGTTTCTAGTGAATTTGTTTAGCTCATCTATTATTGCCATAACCCACTGTCGTTTTAGAAAAATTCATTTACGTTTTTGGGTTCAAGGATTAACACAAAGCCTACAAAAGGACAAAGACTTTGGAATTGGAGATCTTGTAGTTCGTTGGTTTAGGTTGCGAATAACTTGATTGTTTGAGTTTTTCTTGATTTCGAAGAATTGATATCACTTATGCATTAGAATATCTAATAACTAAAATATGTTTATAATATATTATTTATATAATTATTAAACTATAATTTTTTTTTTTATTTATAATGAGTTTTATATAATTTACTATAAAACGATTACAATAAAGTGATAGGCAAACTATAATTGAGTGCCAAACACCAAACTTGACCACATTGAGTTTGGATTTTATATAATTATCTAAATAGCAAATCCACGTTTGATTCTAGCTGAATATTTTATGCCTATCACAAGCAACTTGTTTAAAAGAATTATTCTTGCACCACTGAGAATAATCGATTGAGTTCTCTTATTTTGTTTAACCACCAATAAATTAATATATAGGTAAATATTAGTAAAACTATATCGGGTCTAATAAGCTGCTAGCCACATAGTCTTCAAGCGATTACTTCATACGATCTTTGAGTTTGGTTGGTCTACTTTGGCACCCTCGGGTCCAACTAAGATATAAACATTTTGGAGGCGTTGCTCGTGGTAGATGATTGCATTTCCACTATCATATCGGTCGCATCGTGTTGGGCTAACAATAACTACTACCTAGACGAATACTATTTGGGAGATGTGATATATCCGGAATATTAGATTATCGCAAAAATTTTAGAGACCCGATAGATGAAAATTAAGAATATTTTAAGAAAATAGAAGAGTCTTCGTGAAAGGACATCGAGAAGTGTTTTGGGGTTATGTGACATTCGTCATTTTCAGTCTGCATTTGTATTGTGAACTAGACCCATTTTTGACTTTTGGAGCATTTGATGGTAATAAAATAGTAAATTTTATGCTTTAATCTTGTCTAACACATGTCGTTTCATTGAAAAGTCTTTAACGGTGTTTAAAACGCTTATTTATATTTAAAACGACCTAAAACTAACTGTAGAGACCAAAGTTACCAAAAAACCAAACTTCGGCCATAGACCCCACCCCGCGCGGCGCGTAGGGGTGGCCTCAGCCTGCCGCGTGGCGCGGCCCACGTTCTTGCACAACAAAAACCAGTTTTTTGTTCGTTTTCGATCATTTAAACCCCGAATGTGTGTTTTAACCATCCAAACCGACCAAGAATTAACTCATAGTTATTCTAGAACCCTCCAAGCATGTTTAATCTTTAGAAACAATTTATTTAATTCAAAAACCATTTAAACAAAAGAATTAATGTGCACCTACTTATCAACCAGGCATATTCGTGCTCCCTTGCCTCAAACCCTAATCCTTCCTCGTAAATACCCCCTCAATCTCAGCCATTTCACCTACTCATCTTCAATTTCTTCTCCCAAATTGTTTGAACTTGCAAGTTGTTCTAGCTACTTTTTCTTAAGTTTGAATTTAAAAGTCAATGAAACCGAATCTTGCATTCCATTTCAGGTAATGTTTTTGATATTTTCAGTGGCTCTAAGTTATTTTATCTCAAGAAAACCATTTCCATATTTATTAAAGGTTTTTGGACATTCAAGCACACGTACTACAAAAATGATAGGCATCCAAGACTGAAAAATTAGTCTTTGATACTCCCTAATCAGTTCTTAATGGTTATATGAGACTCATTTGCTAGTCCCTGGACAGTGATAGATGCCTAGTCCTAGATAGTAGTTTTAGTAACTAAAAATAGTCTCTGTTTTATTTAACCAACAAGAACTAACAATTAGTCTTTGATACATAAAAATTCACTCCTCAATTTTTCCGCTGGTACCACATTATTTTAGTCCCTAAAATGTTTGTTTTTCAATGACTACAAATCAATCTCGAATACTCAATAATTTAATTTATAATATATAACTTTAGGGATTGTAAACCAGTCCTTTCAACAAGATTATGTTGTCCCTAATATGTTTAATTTGGTTCTTGATCCCATATCAAATCATGAGAAAGCTCGTTTAAGCTTAATACTTAATCAATTCATATCGATATTGACCTAGGATCTAGTTACGTATATGTGTAAGTGATAAATAGGTTAGATTGAACGAAGAGTTTAGTGTGAGAGGATAATTTGGCAGAGTAACAGCTCACAAAAACTTAATTATAACACTTGTTAAATTATGAAGGCATAACAACCTATATATAGAAGATGAAGTCCATTCGTTACACATCCCGTAACGAATGGATACATTCATCTTCAATACATACATAACTTAAGGAGTATAACGAATGACTCATTCTCTATATCTTATTCATCAACATTCCATAATGAATGGATACAAAACAATAACGATTAGGTCCATTCATTAAACATCCTTAACGAATGAGCGATAATCATAACGAATGGGACTAGGTAATTACCAAAATGCCCTTTTCATTAATATAAATACAACATAACTATTACAAAGACCGAGACGACCAAAATGGTGCACTAACAGACTCCCCCTCGTCTCATGCTCTTTGTCTTTAATTTACTTGAACCGCTTCGTCTTCCAATCAGCACAACTATGAACTCCAAACGCGTAACAAACACGAATTGCATAGCACGGTCATAATCTTTAATATCAGTCAAAAGAATCTCGTTCTTGAACATCACGTCTTATGTGTCTCTGATAAGTTAATAAGCCATATCGGATCGATGACTTGTATGAATTCTGTCTTCAGACCAGTGCCAAGAACAATAACCGCTTCACCCGTTCGGTTGTCATAATACCACCTGCTGAATGTCTTGTAAAGACTTTGTGAAAACGTCTTTGCAGGCACTCGTTTCATAGTGCGTGGAGGCTTGAACACTAGTAGTTTCTTTCTCCAACCAGGCTTCGGGTCTAACTCATCAGTGTGTTTCCTCATAGGAAGATGCGGCTTGAAAAACATGAAACCACGATTAACCTCAAAAGGCAGATGTTGATGAAACCATCCTGCTAATTAATTACCACCCCAGTTCACGAACAGTAGATTAGCCAGTGTCCTCACATCTCATCTCGAAAATATGAGAACATCAGTAATGTATTGATAATACTGAACACCGTGCTCCTACTTAATTTTGCCTACCTTAAGTTCATAGTCATACAGCCACGACACAATGTCACCTTTGACGGTCCTCGCTGCTTTGAATGTCGTATTTTGGTTAGCCGTTGTAAGTGCCTTGACCTCCATTGATGTTCTTTATCAACATATTTATGCCTCAATAATCTTAGAAGTTTGGGATTTGTTGTGTATCCCAAATAACCCATCAGCATCAGGATCCATTGAACCCGATCCTTTTTCAGTTACGTTACCTTTCTTTTTCATAGTTTTCTCCAAATGCTCTTCAGCAGCTTTAACATGTTCATCGGTGAAGAATGGAACACCCTGATCAACATTAGAACGTGTATATAGAGTAGGATATTCCTATGTTGTCACTTCCTCAACCTCGATATCTACATAAATAAACGATGTATCCCCCGATGGAATACTCGTGTCAAATTGTACCTCGTCATCATCATCATCTTCATCATCATCATCATCATCAACTACCTCAACATCCTCCTCGGCTTCCAACACATCCAATTCTTCATCGTTTAAACCCAATAACAACGAAATTTGATCTCGAGATGGGGCAAAGCCCACAAACTCAGCCTCCTCGATCTTGTCAGCATTTTCCGAACTCATAACAGTCCCTTTTTTTATAATCCATAAAAAAATTGAGTTAGCTTTGATCGACTTGATTTGAGTAACATTGACAGTATCTTGATACACTACCAATTGTCGAACAGAAGCAGAGGACGTACCTGCAGATTGTTTCTGCTCACTACGACCACATCCAGCCGCATTAGGATCTTAATCATCATCATTGTTCTTCAACTTTTTCAGCGCATCATCCTTGCAAGTAAATTGAAGAATGATTTCCTCCTGAGCCTTGATCTTCTCCCCCTAATCAGTAACAAGCTCACAGAGTTCTCGATTCTCCTTTTCGCAATACGAGATGTGGCTCACCAATCGTCGTTGATTCATCAGCATTTGATCTTGTTGATGATGTTCAGCAGCCATTTGATTCTATTGGAGATGAATCAAACTAAACAACATGTCCATTTGTTGTGAGATGGGTAAGGAATGGAATCTAGGAGGTACAGGCTACACTAGACCATGAGGACGGTTAAACTTCATAAATGATAAAGTCGGAGGCTGCATTTGCATTGATGTAGGAGCAGAAGAAGTAACCATCGTTGTCATAGGAGAGGCTGGCTAGGGAGACAACATCGATGGTGGATCAACGTGAATCTCGGATCGGTGGATGTCATCGTTGTAAGAGTAATAGTCAGGATGATAACAGTAGGCGACACCACCGGTACTTGTTGAGCAGACAAACTTGGTACTTGAGGACCAATTTCCACACCGCTTCCCCTTGTAACTCTTCTTTTTGGTGGTTGGTCTTTCATAACAGCTTTCCCTTTCCACTTTCGTTGAGCAGCATGAGAAGTAACTACCTCAACCATAATCTCTCTCATATCTCCCCCGTTTCCACCTTCACCACCATAGTTTTTCCCATCTGCTCCCTCTTCTTGTTCAGAATCCGAATCATCATGGATCCAACGATCATTAGAAGGACATACATAATTTGGATTCGCCGAATTGCCAATCAAATGTTTGGCCCTTGGTCTATCCTCAGTTGTTTGATTCTGATATGTCTTCATACACTTCATAGTGTCAGCTGATATATGCTCCAAAACTAACATATCATCCACCAATGTCTGATCAATCACAAGATCAGGTATCAAATCCTGATTCATAAGCTGGAGAAAGCATCAAATCCTGAATTATAAGCTGGAGAAAGCACTGATATGACAGGTGAATCGGAGTATAGTGAGCTTAAATGATATAAAAACCTATGTAATTAGTGTTAATTTCATGGGACTAGATAACTATTGTTGTGTAGTTATATGCAGGTTAAAAAGAGGTTCCGGAACATCTATGGAATACAAGGAGGAAACCAAAGGAATTGGAGAGTCGGGGGGCTAAAAAGACAAAAGGAAGAAGATTTTGGCTAAAGACCATCGTGGCCCATGGTCCAGACCGTGGGCCACGGTCCACCTGATCACGATTGACCAGAGCTCACCGTACCGTGAGCTCTGGGATCACGTGGAGACCACTGTGGCCCATGGTGGTCACCGTGGGCCACAGTGCACAGTTGTAACTGTCGATTTTATTTATTGTTAATCCGTTTTTCCTTGTGTTTTCATCTATCTATCAATGGAGAACGACCTAAAGGCGATTTTGGGGTTGAGTAACATTATTGTGAGTGTGGTAATCATTAGAGACTTGATTTTGATTCATATGCATGCTTTCAATGAAGGAATGTTGAACCGAATTATGTTTGGCTAATTTCCTTTGTGTTCTCTCCCGAATTGTAAGGTTTTCCATTGAATGTTTGTTAATTGTTTATGTTATTTGTGGGATTGTAATTTGATCTTAAGATTATATTGCTATGGTGATTGTGAGTTTGATTAGTAATTGTTAGTATAGTGTAATTCGTGTTCTTGACTATCAGTTCTTGGTGCCATAGGCAATCAAGATTTATTGGAAGGGAATTAGGGTTGGCTATATAAAACTGATTATCGGGTGACAACCTTGCCTTATTACAATCCAAGTACTTAGTCCTCTTTTATCACAATCAAACACATACTCACGAACTATGTCTATGTAGTTCATCCCAAAAGTAAAAGCTAACATTATCAATCTTGGAAACCTGAAATCGGGAGAGAGCATTCTTTTTGTTGAATCAGTTAAAACTCGTTATTTGTTTTTAGATCTTTTTGTTTAAACCAATCAACCAAACCTTTGAACTATAGTTAAATTACAAAGCTACTTAGTAACACATTTTTCACAAACTCCCTATGTTCGATACCCACTTACTACTATCTAATTAGTTGTACTTGGTTTACTTTTGAGTGAGTCTTCGATCTCACATCATATTTTGGCACCGTTGCCGGGGATCGAACCCGGATCACTCGCATGACAGGCGGGAATACTTACCACTAAAGTTCCAATCTCCAAATTAAGGAAATTTTGATGATAACAGTTCGGGTTGATAGGAAAGATTGGTCGGTTAAGTTAGATGATGCATTGTGGGAATATCGAACCGCCTACAAGACACCAATTGGTACCACTCCTTATCAGGTGGTGTATGGAAAGGGTTGTCATTTGCCAATGGATTTGGGTCACCGGGCATTATGGGCAATTAAGAGTGTTAATATGGATTATAATGAAGCCGGCGAGTTGAGAAAGTTGAAGTTGAGTGAATTAGAGGAAATCCAAGATGAAGCTTATGAATGTGCCTCGGCTTATAAAGAAAAACTAAAAAGGGTACATGATGCTAAGATAAGGAAGAGAAAATTTGAAGTTGGGCAAAAACGTATGGTTGTACAACTCGAGACTCAAACTGTTTCCCGAGAAGCTAAAAAGCAAATGGATGGGTCCTTATGTCATCACAAGAGTAGGGAGGTTTAGTGACGTTGAGATTAAAGACATGCAGAATCTAGTTAAACAAGTTGTGAATGGACATTGTCTCAAACCATACTTAGAAGGCCAAGATGTTAATATGCTTGAAGATGACAACGTGAGTTTCCTTGTAAGCTCACCAGATGTTTCCACTTCGTAAAGGTCCAAGTTTGTTGTGTAATTTAGTTTAGTTTTTTGTTCAAACTATGGTTTTAAAAATTACTTTTCTCGCTTTGGAGTGTGTCCAGATCAAGTGTGGGGAAATTTTTATGAATTTCCTTACCGTGTTGGGAACAACTCGGGTTTTTCATTGGGGGTAGGGTAATTTTTATTTTTGTAGGGTAATTTTTATTTGTGTAGGTATGTTTTTGGTCTTGTTTTAGGTTCACTTTATTTTTATATTATTAAAAATAAATAAATAGATAATAAAATTTTATGAACCGTGGACCACAGTGGAAACTGTGGCCCACGGTAGAGGTAATCGTGCCCTACGGTGGACAACCACGCCACGATATGGTGTGATCTGTCCACTTTGAGGCAACAGGACCATGGTACACGGTGCGACACGTGGGCCACGGTCAACATCTGATGATCGGACTGAAAATAAGGAATCGTGGACCACGGTAGGAACCGTGGCCTACGGTGCGATTGGGGCAGATGGTTTGACCGGGTTTTGGTTAAGAAAAAAAAGAAAAAAACCTATTTTAACACATTGACAACCACAAATTACACCTACTTTCATATTTTAACTTTCACTCTCACCAACTCACTTTCAGCTTCTCCATCAACTCTCTCTACAAACCTTAACTCTCATCTCCATAACTTTCTCATATAACCATCAATTGCTAAGATTCTTAACCCTATTTTGATTGATTTTTCATGATGATTAACAATATCAAGTCTAATTCCACTGATTTCTAAGTGTTAATCCTATTGTTGAGCATTTGAGTGCCGAATTTCTTAAGAAATTTTGGGGGGGTTTTACCATTTGTGAAGAAAGAGTTAGTTATCATCTTTTTTAACAACCAAGGTTTGTTCTTTTTCAATTTTCTTGTTACCCACTTGCTTGTTTGGTTAATTAGTATAATGGTTATACATTATGGTTGTGGATAATAGATAAGTACTTAAACATATGGTTTGTACATTGAAAGTTAAAAATCATGTGTTTAGTTAAGTTTTGAGATTTTGGTGAATGGAATAATGGTTGAATATCCACAACCATAGTAACAAGCAAGTATGAGGATGTGTATGTTGAATTAACTTGGTTTGTTTGGGGTGATTTTTGTGTGTAGATGGGTAGAACTTCGGAAAAAGGAAAAGGGAAAGCATCATCTTCTAGTGGCCGAGCAGCCCAGGCTAAAAGGCAGAGAATGCAGAAAGAACAAGAACAAGTGTGTGCGTCAACTGTCAAACCCACTAGGAGGGGCAGGGTGTTGTCAAAGTACCCGTTAGAATGGCAAACAGAATTGTTCAGAGAAAAAATGAGCACCTTGCATAATAGGATTTAGGGGTTTATGTGTGAAAAAGAGGTGACTGATCCCGGTTTTGAGGCGTTTGGGTTGTTTGACAAATTTGAAGCATTAGGTTGGGAAGTTGCGCTTAAGTGTTATGATAGAGAGCGTAATACATTGTATGATAGGGAGATTGAGGGACGGGTGTCAACTTTAAGATGTCCTACGTATAATAAAGGCTCTGACATGAAACTGATCGGAACGGTCGGTGGACATGAACTTTAAGATGTCCCAGATTGCCGTATTTGATAGCAAGCCAACAGACTCGTATGTGTAGCCAGCGGTAAAAGATTTGTTTGACAAACCCGACAAACATCCACAATGGTACAATATGTTAGCAAAATTTCTAAAAGGTAGTCGGGGTATGAATCCACAGATTAAGCGAAATCATTTGAAGATTGAAGCAAAGCTATTGATGACAATTTGTTTATCAAATGTGGTACCCCGTCGGGGGGATGTTTCATTTTTGAGGAATAGTGATATTCCTATTTTTATGCATTGATGTTCAGAAAACCCCTCATTTCTTTCTGTTATTTGGTCATGCACAACATTTGGATCAGTCGCGAGAGCAAAGAGCGGAAGTTAATAACGCATTGTCAACTTATCACCGCACTATTGAAGCTACATGGTGTGATTCATGAAGATTATGTTGGGATGACTAAAGTGTTTAGAGAACACAAGTTGAAGGAATTGAAGCCAGGTTGGACACGTACTCAAGGGGATATACATCATCAGCTTATAAGGGATAATGTGAGATGGAGGGTGCTTAGAGAAGATGTGGAAGCGGATGTGGATGAAGAGAATGAAGAAGTGGAAGATGGTTGAACCGGAGGACATGGAGATGTGTGGTGGTAGTAGTTCCCAGCACGGGGGGTTGATATTATTCTTCGGGTTATGAGTCGTATGGTAGCAATTGCGCCCATCTAGGGTCAACATAAGGGAATTGGTCGTAAGAGTCTCGGGCCCTGTTCTTCCATCAAACATTCATGGGGGCTTATGCTGAACGGGCTGAGAAAGAAAGACGTGATAGGTTGGAGATGTGGAACCGTGCTCAAGCTTATGGGCGAGAGCATGAGATGAACATGCGGTATTTGGATGATAGGAATAGAAGAATGCATGATCAATGGCATTCGGGTGAACCAGTGGTACCAGATCCACCAAGTTTGGATTTCACCACATTAACACCGTATGAGGGTTCAATGCGTTATGCTAAACCACCTCTCCATCACTCGATCTGGGTTGATACGATGCAGTCAATGGCACCACCACCACCAACACCATCAGGAGATGGCAGTAGCGGAGGCAGCGGGGCTTTTAACTTTGTGGAATTTTCCGATTTAATGACGTCCATTTTTGGGCCGGCCCAACCGCCTTACTACTGATTGAGTCTCGTCATGTCAGGTGAACACCGTTTTGTATATTTTTGTATAGTTGTTTATCTTTTGTGTAAATATTTTTGGGTGGATGGGATGAGGATGAAACACTTGTGATTAAGTGTTGTGGGTTAACAAGGAATCAAGGGTGTTTTAAGTAATAGTATGTTTGTTTTCATTTTCTCAAAACTGTATATAGGGACAATGTATCCAAGTGTGGGGATAAGGGAAATTTTTTGTTCATTTTTAAAAATTTTATGAAAACAATATATATATATATATATATATATATATAGAAGGAAAAGAAAAAATTTTAAGAATTTAAAAGAAAACCAGAAAGTGGTAAGATGGCGGGGTAAGGTTAATGTATATAAAATTATACATCTTTTTAGCATCAAATAATCTCTAAAAACTGCAAATTCTACGAAATAACATCGCAAATAAGGCTACTTATCATAATAAAATACAAATTCAAATGAAACCAAGGCCCAAACGAAGAAACAAGCGAAAAGATAAAGAAAAACGGAAGAAAACACAAGAAAAGCAAGAAACACGCCCCCATGCTTCTGAACACCAGAAAAGACAAAAATCTACAAGAAAACACAAAAACTGGTATCAAAAGCACGGGGTCGTGTCCCTTGACCACGGGCCGTAGTCACCTCCAACAAAAATACAAAAAAATTTAGCACGTATCATTTAAAAGCACGGGGGTGTGCCCACCAAGGCACGGGGCTATGCCTCTCACTCCAGACTACCTATAAATAGTGGCTCATGTTGCACTCATTTGGTGTGCCTTGAAGAGAGTTCTGTATGGTTTTCACTTAAAAAAACACCCACTAACACTCACATTGAAGATTTATTGAAGAGTTTGAAGGCTTGGAGGTCATCATCATCAACCACCACCATCATCCATCGTCATCAACCACCATCATCATCCATCATCATCATCATTAAGAAGGAAGAGCCTTCCATATTTGGTTAGATTGTTCTAGTTTAATCATGTGTTTGTTATTATCATCCATCCTAATGTTCATAACTATGCTCATTATGAGCTAAACTCCATTTACCATCTAAAATCTATGAAGAAGCTTTGTTATACTTGACGATTACATAAAACATGTGGTTTAGTTTGGTAAAGTACATGGTTATCTTGCAATTATCTTTTGATGAGAAATGTTTCACAATCTTAATTCAACAATTCAAAGTTGGTGATTGTCGATTATATTGACAATCATTCATGATCGATTCATGTTCTTGAAAGATAGAAATACTTTGATAACTTAACGAAACACGGATCCTTATATTGTATTTAGAAATAATGAGATATAAGTTATGATCTATTTCTCTAGGTTTTGGTAATCTGAAAATGGCATCGTTAACGCGATTGCTTAGGATATCATGCTAATTAAAGAAATCATATGTTAACGGAATGTGTAATTATAACCTACTTAAATAAACCAAGGGGAGGTTATGTGATGAACTATAACCACCCAAAGTTGTTAGAATTGGTATTTGAGAAATCGAAGTCAATCCTAATCTTTCTACTTTACTAAACTACTTGCCAGCTCAAATTGACATTCTCGTGATAGCATGACATTAGGAAAGAGTCGACTTTAAAATGCGCATGCTACTTTCTTTTATATCATAGAATATGCTCACTTAAAAATGAGGGGCTATTCTATCATACATTATTACGGCAAGTTTATCACATGTTTACAAATTAATCATCAAGGATAAAATGGAGTGGATTCTTGATTTTAGATGGTAACCTTAATATAATTGAACTACTTGTTTATAATTTCTCATCTTGGTCACCTATATATTATATATAAGTATTTATATTTTATAAAAATATTAAAAATCAACCCCAATATGATTAAAACCTCTGATTAAAGTAAAACGACGATTCAGTATTAGAAACATTTGTGTCCACGGATCGATACGTGGTTCTTACCAATACTATTCTACATATACGATAGGTACACTTGCCTATTTTGTGTGTGTTTAGTCTTTGTAGAAATCACTTTTATAAATTTGAAACACGATCTTGTGCAAAAAGGTAATCATTCCACCTTTCTTATTTTAACCCTAACGCACAGCACACATCAAGTTTTTGGCGTCGTTGCCGGGGACACGGTACGTTTCTAAGAACGATCCAAGTTATAATTTAATCATTGTTTATAATTGTATAAATTTTTAATTTTTAATTTTTACTTTTATTTTCCTTTTTACTACCTATTATACTATAACAGTTTTACGGCTAGCCTAATTTTTTTTACCTTTACTTATCTTACCTTTACCTTAGCTTAATTAACTTAGACGTTAGTTTCGTTTAGAATAGATTAATCTAACTCGTAGTTTAACTTTAACTAACCTTTAGTTTAAATAGTTTACATTTGATTTAATCCCATGTATGTCCTCTACTTTCGAGCCTGAGCTTGTTTCTCCAATTTCTGAACCGGAACGACTCATTCATCGACAACTTCGTAAACGGACCTATAGAAACGCCGAAGCAATCAAAGACGAGTCAGTAGACGCCACCACATCAGGAGAAAATCAAACCGAAGAAATCATGGCGGCCAGAACAATGAGCCGAACATGAGCCAGTATGTCAGGCCAACTCTCGAAGGCTACGGAAATTGAGTGGCTCCACCCAAAATCACCGAAAATTTCGAAATCAAATCAAGCACCATTCATATGGTGGAAATTTCAGTTCAATTTCATGGTCTCCTCGACGAAGACCATCTTTCTCATATATCTTGATTCTTACGAATCTGCGGAACCTTTAAAATTCAAAGATGTTCAAACGATCAAATCAAACTCAAAATCTTTCATTTCTCTCTAAGGGATCAAGCCTTGTAATGGATAGAATATCTTTCCTCTGGTTCCATCACTACTTGGGACCAGATGGTTGAACAATTTCTCCTCAAATATTTTCCTCCTGATAAAACTCCCAAATACCGAGCCAGCATTACCGGATTCCGGACCGATGATGATGAGTCATTACACGTAGCATGGGAGAGATATAAAAGTCTTCTGAGAAGATGCCCACATCATAGACTGAGCGTATGGTTACAAGTACAAACTTTCTTTGATGCACAATCCAGTCAAAACAAACAGGCCATCGACCAAATCGTCGGTGGAGACCTGGGATCCAAATCACCTAACGAAGCCTTTGAAGTCCTGGAAAAGGCAGCAAAGAAAAGTTTCGCTTACAACCCACCAAGATCTACACCTACCCATAAAGGAATACACCACGTTGATTCCAACACTCTTGTCACCGCACAGCTTGAAGCCCTTTCTAAAAAATTCGAACAACTTCAAGCCGAGTTATCAAAAACCAGAATCACCTGTGACACCTGTGGAGGAAGTCATAAGACAAGTGACAGCAAACAAGTCATCATGGCTATGGAAGAAGTCGATTTCATCGCTCGCCAGAATAAGGCTTTTAGCAATAACTACAATCCAGGATGGAGAAACCACCCGAATTTCAGTTGGAAAGACGGAAGTAATACTCAACCCCTACCCGGATTCGAAAGAAGACCGATGAATCAATCCTTCCAGCCTAAACCTCAATTCCAAGATCAAAGTTCCAGTAGCCGTCAAAACCCAAGCTACTCAAAGATCGATTATTTTAATTCAAATTATGACCAAGACAAATGAAGTAGAGAAGAAGGCCGACTCAAGAGCTGTTGATATCAACGGAGTATTGTTTAAACATGAAGCCGACCTCAAAAGTCAACAAGCATCATTACAGAATCTAGAAACTCAAATCGGACAAATTGCCCGAAAATTATCCGAAAGACCACCCGGCACTCTTCCAAGAAACGCAATCACTAACCCGGACGCAATAGCTAACGCTGTTACACTCAGAAGCGGTACAACCACTGTTAACTCACCAACTTCAGAACCAGCTATGGAAAAGGAAGCCGCTAACAAGCCACAAGAAACACTGATTCCAACAAGCACCGTACAACCCGAGGAGCCAGACCGAACTTATATTCCACCTATTCCATACCCTGGACGGCTGAAGTAGGAATGATTGGAAGCTCAGTACGAGAAGTTTTTAGAACTCTTCAAACAACTCCACATCAACATCCCTTTTATCGAGGCCATTGCTCAAATGCCAAAATATGCCAAGTCTCTCAAAGAAGTGCTCACAAACAAGAGGAAGCTGGAGGAGCTCTCGCATGTCACC